>NC_135415.1:4515000-4522500 GCF_051991245.1 Festucalex cinctus
CCTGCTCTGCCCTGACCACCACAGTGTGAGAGCGACCACGTGGCCTTTTGTTCTTTGAGTCACGGACTGCCACGAACACCCAACCAAGCATGATGCAAGGAGGCCACCACCACTTGTGGCCCGTGTTCTGGAACTCAGTCGTCTCCGTGTGCCCGAACCCCGTGGCGTCCAAGCCACGCGGCACCACGCCTCCTTCCCTGCTCCATCCAGGAGCCGGTGTATCCACCGTGCATCCGACCACGTGGCGTCCAAGCCACGCGGTCCCCCATCTTCACTGACGCACTTCAGGAGCGCACAGTCAGCCGTGGGCCGATCCCATCTCGCAGATGCGCGAGAGACTTCACGTTGGCTCCTCAGCAGATCCTGGTCGGGCCACCCAGCTCCTTCCACAACGTGCCTTGTCAACTTGCACGGAACCAGCTCTCCACCCGATGACCTGCTTCGGCACGCCGCTTTCCAGTCGCGCACTCATCGTGCAATCTGAGGACCTGCGATCCACCCGTGCGCTCACCTGCTTCCAACTGGATTACAGTTTTCTAAAATTGAGGACATCGTCAAGCTTTCCCCCTTTCGTGGTGCCAGAACCCACCTGAAGTAAGTTGCGTTCTATTGCCAATCCGACAACCACTGGCACAACGTTTGACACCAAACATAAAAGATTTGACAAGTCAAACGCTTCCATTTTTTCCCCATTCACCTTTTCCATTATTTCTTATCGTAGTTCGTTAGGTTGCATGTTTTCGTTCATCTTTTATTCACATTTTATTTCCTTCTTTCATAGGTTAGGCCGAGTGATACTGTATGTGTGTCATTACCAAATAAATTTGTTTGTCTAGCTCTTTACTTTTCTTTAACAGCTGCCATGATGAGCAGGGAGTCCCGCGATGGTCTATCCATGTTAAAGCCACAATTAGTAAGCTGGCACGTGACTATCATCGCATGTCAGATGTTAGTAACAAAACAATCTGCGTCAAAATCACTAAAAGAAATAAGAGTTCCTTTGAATTTATTGGAGCCAAACAGGTAAGATGCTACATGGGCGTCAGCAACAAGAAAAGGCGGTATCTATGTTATCAACATAGAGAAAGACTCCTCCAAGTCGCATGCAGGCTAAACTGTCCAGCATTTACGTGAGGATTATTACTGCATTTTTACGCCATCAACCCGTGCAACAACCGAATAAAATCCCGTCCTAGTTGGCCACAATGCACTTTAACAGATGAAAGAGAGTTTGCAAACGGGGACGCTGGCTAGCGGACCTTAGAAATGAACTCCCTTAGCATTAGCATTAGCTAGCAAGAGCGAAACTACAATGATTGAGTACTCACAGTGTGGATTAAAAAAAGACCAAACTAAAGACAAAACACCAGGGTGATGGCACAGGATCCTGGAGCAAAAAGTAAGTTATTTGAAAAACCTTTCCGTGGGGTTTGTATTCTGCTGCAACAACTCAATATGTTTGAATGAAACAAGTGAATATACACTACTCTCAAAATGTTAGGGATATTTGGCTTCCACGTGAAATTTCAGGATGAAATACATTTAAACCTTTACAGGTGAACTTAAACTCATTCACTGCCAGTCATTATAGAAAATTTTTACATTTCCAATACTCACGTGATATTACATTCAATAATTATATATAAACCGAATCTACCAAATAACAGAATAGACTCCCTACTTTTTGTCCCGTCCCGTTCTTTTATAATTGACAGCAGAAAAATGTAGGTTTGCCAAAATACAGCCATTTCTCCCATGGACTCTGAAACTGTGTTTATTTCCTATAAAATGGGGCAATGATGTCATCTACCGGTGGTTGGGCATCAGTAAAGTTGTTTCCAAGTTTGATATTTACAGTGGAGCATGCTCAGATTCGCCCCCATTTAGCACCGCTCTAAAAAATACAATTGACAAGTATACTTGTCAAAGGCAGTGAATGAGTTAATGTGACCTTCTTTAAGCTTTTGAATGCACGTGTCGAACTGTTAAACGTTTCAGTAATTTGCTGTTCTGTAACGAGGATCTTAACGGCAAAATTCACAAATGACAATGCTCCACCTCATCGAGATGGCATCATCAGGGAATGGCTGCTGGAGACTGGTGTACCTCAAAAGGAATGGCCTGCATTTTCTCCAGACCTGAATCCTATTGAAAACCTGTGGGATCAGTTATTTAAGTGATCAATTGAAAAAGTAAATAATGGAAGAAATTTAGAGTAATAAGGTGTTGTGTATGGTTATTTATCTGTTTCCTAATTATTGTGAGAAATAATTTACATGATTAACCTGTTCCCATCAATGAATGCCGTTAATTATTAATAATAACTAGAGCTGTCACTAACAAATATTTTTAGACTTGATTATATCGATTCCATCGATTATTTGGCTAATCAACCTTGCCTCTAGTCTTGAGGCAAAAAATAGTGTCAATCAATTTTTGTCGTCAAGTTATCAGATATTATTACCCCCAACCTCCCGGACCTCATAATAATGTATAATAATACAGTAAAGATTAAAGCATGTGTCAACCTGGTAGGCCTTCGTACAAAATGTGTCTCTCTGCCTCAAAAAGGTTGGTGACCCCTGCTCTAGAGTCTCCAGTTGGTCCAAAAAGCTGGTCCCCATTCCAGTGCCTCAACACTCGACCTCATTATAGGCCAATGACTGCAATGGCATACAGTACTCCAGAGTACTGTGTAGTTAGCTGTGTAACAACCATTGTCAACCCACCTTATCGTTAAGTGTAAAGAGGAAAGAATCATTCTCTCTTGTGTTAGCTTCTGTGTCAGTGACGATCTCACCAACATACCTGTAAAAACGGGAAAGGGCAATTTACACACGTGTTCAAAAGTAAGCCACCAAATTCATTGTGTTAATTTAAAAACATTTTCCTCACTCGCAAATAAATGTCCCCTGAGGGACATTTTGCATGACTCTCACTCCCCAGCCCATTTTCTCCGTTTTGAAGAGCTGAAGTCGGACTCTAGCAACAAAAAGATCAAATAAAATAAGACAAAATGTTTAAAATCTAAATGAGTGAGCAGACAATCATAATGTGAGTCCTGCACAATTTAAGTTAATTTAACCATCACTGGCTCTGATATGGTATGATACGTACTAGTGGTGCAACGGATCATCATTGATCCCGCAGATTGTTTGGTGGAGGCGGGAAAAAAAGAAAAAACAAAAACAAAGTGCGCATTCACAGTCGATACCTTTCTGACACGTCACGAAAGCTGAAACATACTCAACGTAACACGCTAAGCCTAACTTCAAATTAAAGTTTACCAAATACAGTAACACATTGACGGCAAGGCAAACAGCCTTAGTATGCTTTTACTTTGAAGTTCGCCCCACGTTGTGGCGTGATGGCTAGCTTTACTTCCCTTTTATACGTTCGTAGTTTTGATTGACATTAATTTTGCGACCAACATAAACAATGCTATTCCGAACTTATGTTCAATCGCTAATTTGGGACACTAAGAAACCTCTGATTAATTACGCCGCCATTGTACGATAGAGCAGAAGTCTCATAAGTAAGTGGCTAGTGCTTGCTTGCTATTATTGGTCTTGTTCTGCCTCCTTTAGTCCAAAGTGGCCTTTATTTAAGCCCACACAAGCGTTATGAAAACACTGAGGCTGAAGGCTTGAAAGAAGATTGAAAATGTTGATGTGGGGAGAAATGGAGCAACTTACTTTCATTCTTTTTGAATATTAAAGACCAAGGCGACTTTGTAATTCACTTTCCATATTTAAAAAGGAAGTTAATGTGCCTTAAATTGCACGGTGAGGTCTTTCATTATTAAAAAAAGATGAACAGAACTTTGTCTTCATTTATTTTATAGAACACTTTGCCCATTATAAAAGAAAAACATTCAACTCAAAATGTCAAACTTAGCTGTTTACATTATAGGAACTCAACTGTAGCCATTAATACATTGTTATTTTACACATGGACCATGTAAAAAGGAGAAGAGGAATGCTTCAAATTACACTTAAGTTGTGTTCCTGAATCCTAAACAGCTATACTAGCTCTTTTGAATTTATTATGTTTTTAATTTAATGGGGAAAAGTGCTTTACAAAATAAAAGAATGCAAAGGATTATTATTATTATTTTTAGGGCCCGAGCAGCGACCGCTGCGAGGTCCCTATTGTTTTTGTAAAAATTCTTCTTCTTCTTCTTCTACTTCTTCTTTATTCTCCGCAAACGATCGCGATTTTGGGTACCTAAACATTCACGAAAACTCACCGAACTTTGCACACTCCTCAGGCCCGGCGAAAAATTTGATATTATTAAGTCGTCAT
Source organism: Festucalex cinctus (assembly GCF_051991245.1). NCBI lineage: Eukaryota > Metazoa > Chordata > Actinopteri > Syngnathiformes > Syngnathidae > Festucalex > Festucalex cinctus. The sequence goes on from NC_135415.1 coordinate 4,519,306, forward strand.
AACAATGCGACTCGATAGCGCCCCCTAGCGTAGAAAAATAAAAACCAAGCCCGGCACGTTTGAGCTAGAGCAACAAAAATTGGCAGGCACGTGTAGCACCCCGAGACGCACAAAAAAAGTCTATTGGGACCATGTAGCTAAAATGTACAGGAAGTGAGCTATGAATTTTTTAATGTCCAATTTTGGCCTATTTTGGCACATTCACTGTGGTCATGCTTTTTCCCCCTTTGCAAACATTTTTCATCCAATTGACTTCAAACTTGGCATTTATCATCTCAAGACCTGAGAGAACAACTGGGCAAAACATCTTGCCTTTTTGAAATACTATATGACGGGGGCGGGTCATCAAATATTGCCTTTAAAATTTCATTTGTCCAGAAAGAGCAAATGCTTAATAACTCCCATGTTCAAGCTCCAAAAAAATCTCAAACTTCTCAGGCAACGTAATAGTCACGGCCTGAAAACATCTATATGATAAAATTCAGTTATACATATAGCGCCACCTAGTGGTTACAATAAATGTCATACTTTACGTTTTTAGCTACTGTGCTGAGCTTGTTGAAGGGATCCATTTGAAAATTGGTCAGAAAAGCCTTAAGATGTTGATCATGCCCCACACCGAATATTGTAACTTTTCGCCAAAGGGCGTGGCCGCTACGGTGACGCAAAGTCTGAAGATTTTTCGTGAAAATAAAAGCTGCATTAACTTGACCGAGATGATCCTATCTTCTCAAAATTTCACACATTTGATGAGAGTCCAGCCCTAAAGATATCTACTGACTTATATTTCATCTAACTGATAGCGCCACCTAGTGGCAATTTTTTTTCTTACGAATTTTCTTCTACGTTTTTCTCCAAACACGTTAACTGGACCTACCTCATATTTGCTCAGATGAGGGTTTCGGCCTTCATGATGTCACAACACGAAGTTTGTGAGTTTTCGCGAATTGCTGTGGGTGTGGCTAAGCGCTGTTCGCCAAAGAAAACAACGCCAGTTTTGAGGGTCTAAACATGCACAGAAACTCATGAAACTTGGCACACACATCTGGCCTGGTAAAATGAGCAATATTTTATTGTTGATTGTGCTATTTTTACAAAAATGACTCAATAGCGCCCCCGAGAAGTTTTTAACGAAGCAGCCCCGGTTGTACGTTTAAGCAAGAACGACGAATATTTTTAGGTGTATGAGGGAGCCCAAATCCTACAAAAAAAGTCTCTTGGACCCATATGCTAAAATGAACAGGAAGTTGGCTACGAATTTTTGAATGTCCCATTTTTGACTATTTTTGCACATTCACAGGGGGCAGACTTTTGCCCACTTCTCCTACACGTTTCATCTGACTGAGTTAAGACTTGACCTGGACCATGTCAAGACCTGAGCCAACGACAGGGGGAAAAATCTTGACCTTTCGAAATACTATATGATGAAGGCGGGGCATCAAAATTTGTGTTTCGCACTGAAAAAGGATATGCTTAATAACTCCCCGGTACATGCTCCAAAAAATCCCAAACTTGACATGTATGTTTATCGTCAAGGCCTGAAGCTATCTCTATGACAACATTCAGTTATATATGCAGCGCCACCTAGCCCTTGAGGCATAAAAAAAAAATACCCCACATACGGTATTTTGTACAAAAAATGTAAACTCATTCTAAGTGTGATAACTAAGTCATTTATGAATATTCTTTTAGTTTCCACCACTCAAAATGTTCACTGGCATCAGACTTATCCAAACATATATATATTTTTATTTATTTTTGATAGCCTCTGTGGACATTAAAAGCAATATCGTGAATGAAGGATATGCTTAATAACTCCACGGTACATGCTCCCAAAAAAATCCCACACTTGACATGTATGCTTATAATCAAGGCCTGAAGGTATCTCGATGACAACATTCAGTTATAAATACAGCGCCACCTAGCCCTTGAGGCTTATATAAAAAAAAAAAAACACATACGGTATTTTGTACAAAAAATGTAAACTCATTCTAAGTTTGATGACTAAGTCATTTATGAATATTCTTTTAGTTTCCACCACTCAAATTGTTCACTGGCTTCACACCGATCCAAACGTATGTACGTTTCCATTTTGTTTTATTCATTTTTGATTGCCCCTTTGGACAATAAAAGTAACATTGTGCAATGAGTACAACGAGCGATGATGTATATATACACTTTTACAAAAAATACCAATCAGGGCAACTCATTGCCTAAAAATAAAAAAGGACGCAGATTTTTGCAGGTCTTAACAATCCCCAAAACCCGTTGAGCTTGATACACACTGGCAAAAAAAATATTCTACATGTAAACGTTTATTATGCCATTTTCAAAGAAATTTTGCTTCCAATATGCCAGTACCCCAACGTGCCAGTACCCCAACGTGCAAGGACTCCAACGTGGCCCGGGCTGCGAGGGCCCTTTATAGCTGCTCGCAGCTCTAGTTTGTATTGTTTTTTTATTTTTTTGCTGATTCGAAAAACGATCAGATCCATGACTCAAATCCATGATCTGATCCGAACCGTGACTTTTGTGATCCGTTACACTACTAATACATAGGGTATTTACTGTATTGGAGCATTGTAGTATTGTAGTATTGGATCGGTTTCAGTTTCTGTGTTGAGGTATAGTGTTGTGTTTCGTCATGTCGTGCCCTGCCCCTGTGTGCTTCCACCAGTATGTCCACCCGTTTTGTTTCAGTGTGCCCCTTTTTCTGCCACTTCCCTCCTCGTGTGCTACCCGCGCGCCAAACAGCAATTACGTGCTACCTGGCACGTTATACCTCCATTTAAGAACATTTCAACTTACAAATGAGTTCACAGAACCAATAATGTTGTGGTACCACTGTATATGGTGGCAATCGAAGTTTAGTCTGTCGGATGCAAGGTGAGCTACTGAGAAAGGTGAGCACCTCACGTCAGTGACGTCGCATCACCAAGTGAGCATCTGTTTTCTGTGACATGAATGCAGGTGTACACAATCCTTTTGTCATTGATGTGAGTGATCTGCCTGTTTGTGTGCAGTAAGACTGTGACAGAACCTGTTGAAAATAAAATATACTATCATAAATATTAGCGATGTAACAATATCCAAACATCACGATACGATATCACGATATGAAGGTCACGATATGAATTATCATGATATTGTGGGGGGGGTTGTCGATATATATAAAAGATCACAATACCGGATCTC
>NC_135415.1:4527500-4652500 GCF_051991245.1 Festucalex cinctus
TACAATGTAAATGTAATGTCCTGCACTCTCGAGACCTGTATCCTATTGAAAATCTGTGGGATCAGCTGAGTCGCCATGTAGAGGCTCAAAACTCTGCACCCCAGAACCTCAATGACCTGAGTGTTGCCCTTCAAAAAAAGTGGGACGCCATGCCTCAGCAGAGTCGACTTGAGAACAGCATGAAGACAGCGTCATCAAGCTGTAATTGTTGCTCAAGGGCACATAACCAGTTGACATTTGTTATTGTGGTGAACCCACCATTGTTGTTAACATTTTGTTTCAATGAATAGTTTGAGATGAGGAAGTCACCATTGCATCCTTCTACTTAAATGTCCCACTTTCATGATATAATATCATTGTAGTGTGAACTTTTTACATTTTCCATAAATTTGACCTGAAAACCAAATATCCCCAACTTTTTGTGAGAACAATAACAATAATAACTAGAGCTGCGAGCAGCTATACATAATTTGAGTATTGTACACAATACTACATAAGATAACATTTCCAATCTGGACTGGCTAAATTTGTGTCAAAATGTACTCGCAAATGCATACATCAACTTCCCTCCGCTTATCCCGAAGCAGGTCGTAGGGGAAGCTGTAAAGTTAGGCATGGGCTGAGTTCAATGTTTCTGGCCACAATTTCCGGGGGAAACCAAAACTAGATGTGAGGCATGGTTCCCCCAGCATGTCCTAGTCCTAGTTGGACATGCGTGGAACACTTTGCCAGGGTTTTGATGTTGAAGATGATTGCTCATGCTTCGCTCTCTATCCATCCCACCTATCTCTCCCCTGTCCTCCCTGTCTCTCCATCTCAAACAAACCGATTGAAGCAGGTGTTTATCCATACTGTTTTTTTGTTTTGTTCAAAGTTTCTAAATTTTTTATTATTTCTCCATTATTCAGTGCTGAAAACTTACCTGTAGGTGAGTTATGTCCTTGTTAATGTTCACTGGGGAAGTGACACAGTTGTCTGGTATATATTTAAAGTTTCCAGGATATGGCTCATTGTCAACACCATTAACACAGTTTATGGAAACTGTCTCATATCCCCGAGAAATGTCCCTAAAAGAGATAAACATTATACAGGTATCATGTTAAGAACAGATCTTAAATAATAATCGTATTCAATACGGATAGGTGAGTACCAATACCAGGTATCGGGCCGATACCCGGGTTTAGTTCAAGGTATCAGTCCTCGTGATGGTGACCGAAACCAACATCAGCCAATAACAGTATCGGCCACCATCTTGTAGCCATTTGACCATTAGAAACTATCAATTAGAAGAATATAAAACAGCCTATTTACACAACTATTTACCTTATGAGCATTTGCTCGCCAAGAGAGTCGCAGTTCCTCCGGGTATCAATCAGCTTTTTGTTTGCGTTAAGGGCCACCCATACCTGTGAGCCATGGATGCAGCAGTCCAAAGCAGTTTGCCCTTCCCTGTTCTTCTTATTCAAGGTAACTCCATCAGACAGAAACAACCTGAAAATTAAATTAGAATCTAAGAACTCTGCAAATTTTTACACTTTCAAAATGGAAGCCACCAAATGCTTGCATGAAAATATTATGATCAATCTAATCCAAAATTGGTCAGCTACTCTTTGTTGGAACCACCTGAAAGGAAGCGTTTGTATTTCCTAATTACAAATAAATCCAAATACATAGCCTACTTATTTCCTGCATAACATAAAAGTCAAGCCTAGTTTTGGTAAAGCATACTCAAACAATTTTCTAAAAGTATACTCACATCACACATTCCAGATGGTTTTCTCTGGCAGCCACATGAATTGGCAGATCTCCATGAACATTGACAGCATTTCGGTCACACTGTGCATCTAGCAGAGCCTGGGTGACATTAGCACACCCCGATAAAGCTGCCCAATGCAGGCAGATGTTCTGTTCCTATGGAATGGACAATAGTCGCATTGATCACATAATCTATCCAGAATAACAAAGATAAGAATAGAACTCAGCAATCTATAATTGAACTATAATACAAGATGTGTCAGAAAAGCTTTCGCCTTCAATGTGAGTCAGAAGATCAACCAGCCAGACACCAAAGAAGAAGAGAGAATATTGGTACGACAACTCGTGGCAGCTTCATCAAGACAACAAACCTGCTCACAACAAATCTGAAAGTTCTTGGCCGAGAAGAACATCACCGTGCTTGGGTAACCTAACCTTGTCATGACTCCAGTCATGCAGGAGTAATGTTGCAACCATTGCAACCTTCACAATTAGAAAATCACATTTCATCAAATCGCGATTATGATGCAAACACAATTAATTGTTCAGCCCTTGTTGTAATTGTTTAGGGATGTAGCGATATCCAAACGTCACGAAACGATATCACGATATGTAGCTCACGATACGATAATTATCACGATATTGTGGGGAGGTTGGCGAGATTTGAATAAGGTCACAGTATGTATTGTAAAAACAGGGCTCATTCTAAAAAAAAAAAAAAAAAAGCACAATATTGTGCTTTTGTACATAACAGCAATGTTATTATTATTATTATGTTTTATTGTTATTATGTTATGTTGTTAATGTACGCACACTGAGTTCCTCCACATATTGACTTGCTTCACAAGCATATTACGTTCCCCTTCATCTGACAATTAGCGTAGATTTTAAACAGAAGGGCCAAAACATCCCTAATGAAAATTTAATTGCACTAAAAAACTAGCCACCAGAGGGTGCTCGAACTGCGCAAATGCAAATCAACCTGACTTTAACATATGTGTTGCATTTAAATATTGTGAACATGCCGACGACGATATTGTGGCAGTTTTAATATCACAATATCGCAATATTGCGCTTATCGTTACATCCCTAGTAATTGTGCTGAACTTGTACTTGAACTAGGGCTGGGACAACGCATCGATGACGTCGACGCAAAAAATACGTCGACGCAAAAAATGCACGTCGATGCGTCACTTTTGCCGCCATCGCGCAATGTCTGGGCCACCAAATATACTACCTTGCAGACAAAACACAGGGCGCAAATAAATAAATAAATGAATAAATAAATAAAAAATAAAAAATAAAGCAGAACGTACAATGTTGTGCACAATTACAGTGTAGCAATGGAGGGCAACGATCGTTGTGGTTTGCGGATACCCGGAAGACATGACAAGCAAGCTACGTGTACCGGCAGGCGCCGGGTCAAAAATGGAGAAAGTGTGGAGTTTTTGTTGTTGTTTTTTTTTGTTTTTTAAATTGTCGAAGTGTGAAGCAAGCTAGCAATGACACAATACAATGATGTGTCTATTGTTTCTAATAGATAGATGACGCGGAAGCTGAGAAGCGGGATTGCCTCCTTTTTTTCTTCCGTTGTGCGCAGCGCGACGGGATCCAGTTATTGAATCAAAAAATAGCAGCGACCGCAGCAGCGAGTAGCAGCGAGTCCGGGGAGAAGAAACGACCTCGTAATAAGACGTCCGAAGTATGGGAGTACTTTACACCTAAAAATGCAAAGTACTTGGCATACCATAAAAGCACAACCGCGATTCTGAGGAGGCACCCGGGAGCTTCTTGTGTGGCGGAGACATCATAAGTTTTCAACTTTTTTTTTTCTTTCCTTGTCGGCAATGAGTAACCCCGTCATTCATCCAAACTGCACCACGTAACTTGTGCTCCAGCCTCGCACACAGAACATGTACCCACTGCCCACTTTAACACACGCAAACACACAGCCCTAACACACTCGCTTTGTTGCTTGTCACTTTTTTTAATTGACACAGACACACACTCTTCAAATAGACGTAATTTTTATTTTATTTTTTCTGTCTCGTAATAAACAAGCAACATCCACGCCATGTGAAAGGCTTTTTTCAGTGACTGGAAATATAGTCAACAAAAAAAGGGGCAAGCCTGACAGCTGAGCATGTTGAGATGCGAACATCCACTCCAACACAACACATGACTACAACACACACACACCTGAGCACCCCCACACAGAAACGTGAGAGTGGTGGTGGAGCTGTGTTGTTTTGAAAATTGCAGCCGTCACCACTGCTGTTAGTTTTTTTTTTTTTTTTTTTTTTAAATGTTGATAAGATTTTGGTTCAGATTGTGGCTTTAGCAGTTTTAGTTATTAAAAGAGAGCTTTATTTTATTATTTCTTTATTGTAGGATTCCATTGCATTAGAGCTGTGTGCACTTTGTCGTATTGTTCAATAAAATTCATTTTTGAACTTGAATAAAAATATATTGGAAAGAAGAAAATTGTGTTTTACTCATGGAGATAAATTAGCATTAATTGCTATAGAGGTAAAAGAGGTAGAAGATAATCGAATCGGAATCGAATCGATGGATGGATGGATGGATGGATGGTAGAACTGCAAAGATCAACAGTGTGAAATTACCTTGTCTCTGATGTTAATGTCAGCTCCTCTGGCCAGCAAAAGGTAGAAAACCTCCTTGTGCTTGTGCTCGATTGCCCAGGTGATGGGAGTCCATCCACCATCATCCTGCTCAAGCACAAATTGCACTATGTGTATAAAACTGATACACAAATATTTCATTAGTAATTACCATTGAAATGTATGGTCATATTTTAAGTGGTTACTGAGAGCAGTTATTGAATTGAGTTCGCGTCTACCTGAGAGTTGATGTACTTGGTTGTCCTGGAGAGCAGATGTTGCACAACGTCATAATGTCCCAGTTTAGACGCCAGATGCAGACAGGTGAAACCCATTATGTCCTGATGTGAAAATATGATTCAACAAAATAGGACAACTAACTGAGAGGCCATTTGGCCATGTTTTAAATAAAAATGGTAGCAACACCATACCAACTCGAGCTACTTTGAACATCTGGTAAAGGTTATTTTTCAAAATCCAGTTAAACACAGACAGAGGTGGGAGTAAATCATTGTTTTGCAAGTCACAAGTCTTTGCCCTCAATCCTGAGTCAAATCAAGAGTCAACACTGACAAGTTTCAAAAGATTCACAAGTCTTCCACTTTGAGTTTCAAGTCATTTTAACAAAAGTTAACGGTTTGCATCTTTGTACTTTATTTATTCATTTCTGTTTTACGAAGAGCAGAGAGACCTGATGTATTTATTTATTTTTCTTAAAAAAGATGAGATGCTCATCATGCCAGAGGATCATTCTGATTACTAGTGTTCCGATACTGTTTTTTGGCCCCCAATACCGATTCCGATACCCAGCTTTGCAGTATCGGCCGATACCATCTGATACCTATGGTTTTTTTTTTCCTCAACATGAAAAAGCTGTCCTGCCATTGGTTCAGAGCATTCAAGGGCCAATAGGATATCTTAGATCGGCATGTAGTCAACATGTCACATATCAGTGAACGTCGTGCACGAGCAAGACACAAGATGCTGCATCCAAAATCCTATATTAGCGTTGGAATTAATGGTATCGGCATGTTACTTGTGAGTACTCACAGATACCACTGTTTCAATGCTTTATTATGTATCGGAACAACACTACTGTTTACCTTCACTGGTATTAGGGATGCATATTTGTGTTTGTTTAGATAATGTGATTGTCACCTCGCATATTATTATTATTATCATCATCATCATTATTATTATTATTATTATTAGTGCCGGTTTGGCACTAATCACGGATCTATATTTAAGTAAGACCAGAAACAAATGTGACTAAAGCACATCACCCTGAGCCTGTTTGCCTACCTACCTCACCTGACTTAATTATGTTTCAAATGGTATATGCACTTTCTTCTTTCATTATTGGTTTAAATAAGAACAGAGCTGAAGTCTCTTGTATAAGTAAAATGTTATTAATCCCAAGGGATTGTTCTGTGTGGATTAACATAGTTAAATTCACTGGCACTTTGAGTTCAAAGAAAGACAAATTAAGTTTAAATAACATTCAAAGTAGTTTTGTCATTTTTATTTTACGAAGAAATCATAATAGTTATCGGAAAATCATGTTTGAGAGAAAATAATCGGGATTTTCTTGTTAGGCAAAATCGAACAGCCTTAGTTGCGACTCTTTCAACTTTCCTCCCAAAAGCAAAGCGCTACCTGACGTCACATAACTGCGACAAGTCTCGCGTGACTATTTTTATTTTTTTCACCCATGCACAAACAAACACCGACTCCCGGGCGAAGTCTCGCGTGACTTAGAGTCAAGGAAATGCAGTCAACAGCTCGATTGTGAATAATATTCCCATTCATCCAGGACATTTCATTCTGGTGGCATTGAATTGATTGCAACTGTTGTTTTATAAGACAATCTGATTCCATATATTCGCAGCATAAAACCGATTTATAACGTCCGAAATGGAACAATTGGGAATGCACAACAGAACCCACACTGGCGAAAAATGTTTAACATGCTCACTTTGTGGTCTGGATTTGGCAACTGGCAGGACGTGGCCTACCAGATGCGCAGCAAAAGCAAGGAGGAGTGCGAGACTCACTACATGAAGAACTTCATCAACAATCCTCTTTTCCTCGTCGGCTGGTTCAAGCTATTTTTAGACCTATACATTAGTCCGTGTGCCGGCATACTCGCATTGTTAAATGCAACACCGGATTTCCACTTCGAATCCATCCCTCCATCTGCCCGACCGACCGTATGTGCGCGCGTATACAGAGTTAGGAACTGACCTTGTGATTAATGGCTGCTCCAGCTCTAATCAGGTACTTCACAGTCTCTAAATGGTTATTTTCACAAGCTGCCATCAAGGGCGTTCTCTGCTCATCATCAAGCATCTCCAAGTTGGCTCCTGCCTACAAACACACACGTAGCTCATAAACCAAACAATATGTGCAAAACTTCCCAAACACAGTGTAAAGATTATGATGTATGGGGTTGATGGGGTGTATGAAATATTTTAGTAAAATCAATGCACATGACTCATCATGCCATCACCGAGTGAATATGTAGTTTGGAGACCAAACAAAACAAATTTATGGGTCGTTTTGTACAAAACAATTTTTGAAGCAAGCAATAAGCAAAGTAAGCAAGTAAGCAAATGCTTCTAGCATCCATCCTTAAAGGAATTAAGCCACCATTTGGAATCAACATGACCAAATACGCCTAAAAAGATATCCTCCTCCAGATGAGAAAAGATGTATTGACACATGGTCTTTTTTTCATGCACAAAATAAGTCAAGAGCCAAGCCAACTACCACAATTGTTCACAACACACACCAGGCAACACGCTGAAGGATAACTTCAAATCAAAAGCCACCATAATGCACAGAATTAACAATTGTGGCAGCTGGCTAGACTTCAGTCTTTTAATGACAAAATAAAATAATTCAATAAATTCGGTGCTTGCAGTATAATTGTGAATGTGGGCTTCCGGGGCCGTCCTTCGTCTTCATTTGATCTCACTTTTCACGAAACATGCATTCACGATTGGCAACAAATGCCAGGTATATGTTGTCACGGTACTTATATCGGTGTTGAAAATGATTAGTGCGATGCAGTCCAAATCTCAGAGCTGCTCGGCTGATGATAGGGGTTGGTTACTGTCTGGATGAGTCAATCAGCATCACGAGGCTGTTACTTCCAAGATGGTATGGTATGGCTGTCTGTCAAATTCGATCCCTCTCATTCGTGACTTGGAGTTTGCCTGGAGGTCTATTATTTAGAATGATTAAAGGTAACTTCTTCTTATTTTTGTTTTTTCTAAATTCTGCGCAATTATGCAAACCATTAATTGGTTGTCATTACTTCCATTTACCTTTTTCAGTCATCACACAGAAAAAACGTGTTTCAAGAAAATGATATCTCAAATAATCAATAATCAAATCAAAATGTAAATATTTGAATTGCAATGGTATCAAATTGTGAAAGACAGTCCAACTGATAGTGGGAAGTAAAACATTCATAAAATACTCAACGCGTTTGGAAAGAAAGAAAAGGAGGAGGAGGAGTTGGAAGAGGAGCAGGAAGAGGAAGAAGAGGAGGAGCAAGAGGAAGAAGAAGAAGAGGAAGAGAAAGAAGAAGAAGAAGAATAGGAAGAAGAGGAGGAAGAAGAAGAGGAGCAAGAGGAAGAAGAAGAAGAGGAAGAGAAAGAAGAGGAAGAAGAAGAGGAAGAAGAAGAGGAAGAAGAGGAGGAAGAAGAAGAGGAAGAAGAAGAAGGAGAAGATGAAGTTTTTAAGATGCCCAAATTAACATTCTAAAGCACAGGGCTCAAACTCCAGTCCTCGAGGGCCGCAGTCCTGCATGTTTTAGAGGCTTCTCTCGTCAAACACAGCTGAATCATACAATGAGGATCATTATCAGGTTCCTGCAGAGCTTGCTGATGAATCAGGTGTGATTGAGAGAAACCTCTAAAACATGCAGGACTGCGGCCCTCGAGGACTGGAGTTTGAGACCTGTGTTCTAAAGCAACGTTGAAATGATGTTTCTCAATTTGTGGCCTGGTAGATTTAACATTAAAAAAAAAATTCCCCTCTCACCTGGACTAACATATGGCAAATTTCCACATGTCCTTCAGTAGCAGCAGCATGGAGGGGTGTTTGCTTGGTTTGGGGATCCATCAGAAGGTTGGGATCCTTTCCTTCAACTGTAACGTACAAATCGGTATAGCCGACAGTATGTACAGGTATAATGGCATTAAAACACTGTGAAATCAAACTGTTGGTGCCACTTGCCAGACACGGGAAAGATAAACATTTAAGTTACCCAACAGGTGAATGACCCTCTGGAGCTCTCCTTCTTCTGCAGAAACGTAGAGTTGTCTGTTAGGGTAATTTACTTTGGTTGGTTTCAGGCTACAAAAACATGAATCTCAATCAACTTTTTATGCTGAACAACAAACTACTTTCCAAAGCAGCGCATGTTTCCAAAATATTTCAAATAAGTAAGGAACCTTACTTTTCATCATCTAGTCCCATCAATATACTCTCTAGTGATTCGTTAGGACTTCTGCCTGGAGTGCCACTGTAACAATTGAACAAATCCAAAGGAAATCTAATCCTAATGCCTTTTGAATTGTTTTTCAATGAGATGATTAAAAAGAAAAAAATCAATCTTACCTGTTGAAGTTCGGCTCTTTACTCCTCTGTGGTTCGCAAGTCTTTTTAGCCCTGAAAATCTGGGTAGCAGATCTTGGCAGAGGAGATGGAAGTGATGGTCCCCCGTTTGATCTTTGGAGGGAGGGTGAAGGTACTGTAACCTCCTTCGCCCCACTGGCATCCTCACCACAGTGGGGGCAAAACCTAGAATCCTTCAAAACAGAGGCACAGTCCCGATGAAAGCGGTGGGAAATGCTACCATGGGGCTGGCACTCCATGAAGGTACCCTAAGCAAAAACCAGCATAGCAAATTAATTGGGATCAGCAGGATCAACATCAAAATATTCATATTAAATACTCAATATTTCATGAGTGAAAATGGGAGACAGCTATAATATACACTATTTATGAAGCTCTGGATTCCCCTCACCACACTACAGAAGAGCCCGCAGCCAGGGCAGCATTGGTGTTTAACCATGCTGGCTCTGTGATGCTCACAAAGAACCAGCAAATGGACTACAGTGGAAGGTCTCATCATTTTCTGCTTCATCACACGTCTCTGACAACGATTCAGCTGTGAGAGAGAAAAAAAAGAAAAAGATGTCCATGATCCAAACTGTTAAAAGTTTACATAATCTGATCTTGTCAAATAAATATTCAAATTTCACTGCACAATATTAATTTCCAGTGTTCATCTTTAGTCCTTTATGAAAACATTATTATTGTCATGTCTGGGGTCATGCCAGAGTTAAGTTTGAGTTCATGACCTGTTAAGTCGGGTTCACGACCGTGAGGTCAAGTGTCTGTTTTGAACTGATGTAACCATTAGGGGTGTGAATTGCCTAGTACCTGACGATTCGATTCGTATCACGATTCACAGGTCACGATTCGATACCGATTAATCCCGATACGAATTTATAAGTCGATTGTTGCAATTTTTTTTCATTCAAATTTAGAAAATACTAATCAGTACGCTTGTAGAGTGTAAGATTTATATGAAAATGTATTATTTATTTATCTGAAATTTCAGTCTTATAGAGGTTGTAATCTGTTTCATGTTTGAACAGCATTAAAATAAAATATTAAGGCTTAATGTTCCGTTCATATAACATTCTTCCATGCTCAAGGTGTGAATGATAGACGTTGAATCGGTAAGACTACCGAATGAACAATTCTGAGCTGTAAAAAAAAAAGAAAAAAAAAAGAAAAAAAAAAAAAGATTTTTTTATTGAATCGATTCGAGAATCGCGCGATGTAGTATCGCGATATATCGCCGAATCGATTTTTTTTTTTTACACCCCTAGTAACCATCATCTGGTTTCAACTAGTTTTAGTCTATGTGATGTCGATCTTTAATCCTTTAGGTGATGTCTGGACCTTTGTGATTTCGTTCTTTAGTCTTTTACTTGCTACAACCAATCAGATCGATTCACTGTCTGTAGATGCAGTCTGAGAATTGTGTGTGTTTCGCCGGATTATTGCGCTCTGTTCCTCTGTGCTTCTCCGTAGCCCAAGGGGCGTAGGCGTATGAATGTTTTAAGTGGCCCATTTGCATGAAATGGAAGCACCGCCTCAAAACAGATCTACTTCTCCCAGGCTTAGTCAGCAGAGTTGCAAACGCAAAGAAGACGGGACTGTCAAATTAAAGACTGAAATGGAAAGGTGCAGACAAACTATCCTGCACAACTGACTTTTCCACACCAAAATGACACTGCAGTGATGCTGAAACAGATGTCAATCTTTACACAAGGAAAGACGGAAAAGGGAAAGAAAAAATGCTTAAGAGCAGCTAGACTGGGGTGACATCACACAAGGTGGAAGAGAGGGCAGCCTCCCTTTGCCTGGACGTGTTGGGAGAGTCATGGTTTTTGTTTGTACGTACTGTATGCACAAAACTGCAGCACATACAGTCGTACCCACTTTTTTTTTTTCTTTTTTCTTTTTTTTTCTTCCCAGTCCTTTGAGGAGCTGTAGGGGATTGTCCCTGCTGGGGAGTTAATCATTTTCCCTAGGGACATCAATGCTCATACAGTATGTGCAATGACAATGAGAGCTGAAAGACCGGGATTGGCAAGTTACCCACCAGTCAACATTGTTTGTTGACTGGTGGACCGTGTCCATCGGGGAGTCCTGTGACCAAGGTGATCTGGGAGTACGGGCCACCGAACATCCTGATACGAGCCGTTTGGTCTGTTTACAACCGGTATCAATAATTTAATCAGCATTGCTGGTATTAGGTCTGATTTGTTTCCAATGAGTGTTGGGCTATGTCTGGCTGCCTTTGGACACAGATTCTGTTCTTAATTCGCAAGAACAGACTTTGTACTTCTAGGGGCAGCAGAGGGTCCAGACGGGAAACTTAGAAAAATTGAGGAACTCGACGGAAGGGGGTTTTCATCAGTCAATGTAATTGTCAATCCGTCACTAAATTTGGTAATCCGTAAACGACGGACATCCCGTTTTGGTGACGGTTTGACGATGATGGAACATTGACCGATGCCCACTTCGAATGGCAGAAACATTGTCAGACCCTCATTTTGCTGAGCAATCGACAAATGATGGATTGATGGTTTGTCTTGAAATATTGACGGATTGACTATGAAAGCAGGGTGTCTCGACTGTTGACGATTGCCGAATGACGGCTGCTCAAAATGCATTATTTACATTAAACCAGCACACAATTCTTATCTTGCATAAGGTAACGTAGTTATGTGAGACAATGTTTTACAGAAATCTATTTGCTGGTATCTGGACTGGACTGACTGCTTTATTCTAAAGCCAGCAAGCTTTGCCTTGCTCTGGTGCCCAGAGTTAGCATGGATGTAATGGTGGAGTGAACAAGTTACAACCAAGCTAAGAAGATAGCGCTAATTTCATGTTTATTTTTATAGACAATGATGATTGACTGACATATATACTCAGCAGCTACCCGGGGCCTGTTTTTGCCTCCTCTTCCTTTTGCCACTTTCTAAGTGCAGCACCTGAGGGCTTGGACCCTTTCATTGTAAACGTTTTTGATGTATTGATAACTTCTCATCTTGTGGGAACACATAACCACAGATGAGACAAAACTATGCAATGTGTGAAAAACAATCACAACTTTCGTCTACTCACTTTAAGAGTATACGCCAAGGATGTACAGCACCACACTGCCCCCAAGGGGCCAAAACGCACAGGAACAGTCAGTATTTGTTCTCACAGTTTTTTCAGTTGGTATTATTTTAGTTTATTCACTTTCTTATTTTTGTATTTTTTTCATTGTCCTTTCAAGTTATATAATATAAAGTTGATATTGTGTTGGTAGCTTTAAGTGCGGGCTATGCTAATACACAAGACTGAGGGGCTCGCCACACGCTAGGCTACAAGCGACAGCGAATTACGTATCACACATGTAAGCTTCTGTGAGTGAGTGAGTGAGTGAGTGAGTGAGTGAAAAAAATCCGTGCGTGCTTTCAAATTGCCGTGGGAGTGACGTCACGCAGCTAACTAATTCACGCGGCCCCGTTTGCGAAACGCCACTCCCCGCTCTGCGATTGGCTGGAGGGGTGTAAACACTGTCTTTCCACAGAAAAGTCCCACTATTTACAAAACAAACACAAAATGGCAAAATACAGGCTGGGGTGTGGGGGTTTAGGACGAAATCACCACCAGACGTTAAGAGAAGCCCAGATCTGTAAATTCAGAAGTAGTTTGTTTGTTTAAATCCTGTATTTAAAAAGTGCATTTTCCTGAGTGAATCCCGCAGGCTACGCCTTTAAGGATTCACAAAAGTAAGAATCAGATAATTCATTTTATGCAGGGTGCAGATGTCATTCCAAAGCGTTATGCTCATGTAGTGTTTTTACCATTCCACCTTTGCCCTCCATGGCCATACAGATCAGATCCTGTTCAGACAAACTACTTCCACAGGAAGGAGTCTCTATACGACAGCAGCACAATGGTAACTCTTCAGCCATGTCTGATTCTGTCGCCTCAGCAAGTGCTGGCCAAAATACAGAGATATAGTTTACATTTGTACAACATGAACAAAGCCAGTCAGTGCAACTGTAGCGGTTACCTGTTGAGTGTGGTAAAAGCAGCTCTTCCTGACCTTTTAACCCTAGACAATCTATATTCAGCTCCGTGTACTCAACATAGTTTGCTTTTCCAGATGGTGCTTCAATGAAAGAGTCACTTCTCATACTGGAGGAATCTCCTGATTTGGTAATCACAGATATAATCCCATCTACTCCGACATGGCTCATCTGCACTGTGTTGTGAGAATCATACTTCTGCTTGAAAACACAAATGTGTGTTAATAAGCAGTATTTGATATTCATCCATCAATCATCCATCTTCTGTAACTCTTAACCTATTCAGGGTCACCAGTACGGAAGCGGAATATTTTTTTTAGGGCACAAAAGCTTTCATTCTACGTTATTCCTCAATGTACACAAACTTACCTTTTCCGGGTGTTTCAGGGGCTTTGCCTTCTTTTTTGGAACAAAGTTGTAGAGTCCCATTTTCCTTTTCTTCTTCTTCACAGCTAAGAAGAAAAATCATATATACTGTATATAGGTAGCCAATGAGAAAAACACTGGTGTTATATTAGGGCTACCATTATTGCATAAATGTTGTGATGGACTCTAAACACAGCTCGATAGTGACTAAAATCATGACAAAAACATTTATAGATTAAAATGTTTAAAAGGTAAAAACATTTGCTATTAAGACACCTGATATGAAACATCATGACCATAAATCAGAAGAACATATGTGTATATAAGAATATAAGTACATGGGCTATACAGTGGTGCCTTGAGATAAGAGTGGACTTAATTACAACTTCATCAAGATACGAACTATCGTTGGACAGAGTTTTTGCTGTTTTGACTTGCAAGCAGAGACTTGAGATATGAGCGCTTTGTGGTGGCAGCGAATGCAACTCAACACACTTTACAATATGCAGAAGTGCAGCAAATAGCAAACAATTTAAAAAAAATTTAAAAAAAAAGGTGGTTCGGTGCAGCATCTGTTGTGATGCAGACTGTGCACATACTATAAGTGGCGACACTAGTGAGGAAAGAATACTGTTGTAACATTGACTGATGATAGACTAACTGCGGCCATGACTTTACTGTCAGTCCTGAAATAGTGATAACGTAATAAATGTTGACAGACTGACAATTACTGTTTAGTTCATCTTGGAATATTGGCAGATTGACGATAATGTAAGGGTGTCCGAATTACAGACGCTAAATGAAGACCCCAAGTATATAATCTAGGAGTGTGACGAGATATCGATATCGCGATTCTCGCGATATTCGATTTTTTTCTTTTCTAAGAAAGATCGGAAATATTATCCAGTGTGGACGACCTCGAACGCTTTATTGACGATTATTTTTATAGCTGCGCGATGGATGATCTGGCGGCTAGTCGTGATAATCCTTCGAAAAAAAGGAAAAATGACTCGTCAACAGATACGGACGATTTAGTAACCGCCGACGTATCGGTGAGTATGCTGGATTCCATAAATAAAAAACTTGACGTCCTCTGTCTTATCCGCGAGGACGTCAAAGAATTAAAGGCAAGTTTGGAATTCGTTAGCCAACAGGTAAGCGATCTCCTACGAGATAATTCCGAGCTACGCTCCTCTCTCGTCGCTGTCACAGCCGAGTTGGAGACGATTAAAAAGGAAAATAAAATGCTAAAGGAAACGGTCTTAGATGTTCAATCCCGTAGTATGCGTGAAAATCTAATATTTTCAGGTATATCCGAAAATACCCCAGATAATCCAGAGAGCGAGATAAAAAATTTATGACATTATTGCTAAAGATCCCTCAGGAGACGGTAAATAATATCTCTTTTCACTGTGTACACCGGCTCGGAGCTCGTAAGGGCAATAAGCCCCGTCCTATTATTGCTAAGTTCGAACATTTTAAACATAAAGAATTGGTAAAAAGTAAAGGACGGGAGCTCAAAGGGACATCTTTCGGGATGAATGATCAATTCCCAAGAGAGATAAACGAGCGGCGAAAAGTACTGTTTCCTATAATGAAACAAAATAGACAGGAGGGTAAACGGACTTCGATGGTCGTTGATAAATTATATATCGACGGCCAGCTATTCCGAAACCCAACCTCTACCCCTTGGCTGTTCTAACTGATAATTGGTAGAGCCGAGTATTGTGTGATTATTTGACGTATGTATATGTATGTGTATGTATATGTGTATATATGTATATGTATATATATGTGTATGTATATGTATGGATAATGGGTTACGAAACTGAGAATATGAATTCATATCATGTATAGGCTATATAATAATAATAATAATAATAATAATAATAATAATAATATAAAAATATATTCTTAAAAAAATAAAAATAATAATAATAATAAAAATAATAATCTCGCTTAGGTCACTATTTACTGGTGTATTGTTATGTTGTATCCCCCACAGATTTCCTTCACACTCACTTCCCCCCTCGTTTCTTCACTATTATACTTATCTACTTGTTATCTCTCTCTTTATATAAATTATATAAATTGCCTAATTACTCTTTTGCTATCCTACAATATGTTAATATTAATAAGCAGCTTATATAGATGTATACATAAGACTGAGTCTATATTGCTTGTATGCAGAAATTAGTTCTGGTCTCCTGGAATGTGTGTGGCGCTCGCTCCCAGGCAAAAAGAATAAAAATTTTAGACCATCGCTCAAAATTTAAGGCAGATATTTGTCTCCTACAAGAAACCCACTTACAAAAATCAGAAGAAAAATTATTTATAGATAAAAATTTTAGTCAAGTTTACTCTGCCTCCTATAATAGTAGACAAAGAGGTGTCTCTATACTTATACATAAAAATTGATTCTTTACTCTAAATAATATAGTAACAGATTTAGAGGGCCGATATATTATTATCCAGGTACCTATATTTAATAAAGTATATACAATTGGTAATTTATATGCCCCAAATAATGATGGATTTTTTCCATCAATTTTTCTCTCGGTTACTCGATTTAGCAACAAATTCTACTATTATTATTGGAGGTGATTTTAACACGGTCTTAAACCCGTTAATAGATCGTTCTAATAATACGATATATACAAGGCGATTACGATCCGCTAAAGTAATAGATGAATATATGGAGGATTTTGGCCTCAGCGATGGCTGGAGACTTCAAAACCCAACTAAGAAGGAATTTACTTTCTTCTCTGCGGTGCACCGATCATTCTCAAGAATTGATTTTTTCCTTACAAATAATTCTATTGTTGATAAAACTGCTATAAAAATACATTCTATAATTATAAGTGATCATGCACCAGTCTCCCTCACTCTACAAATTGACTCTACCTTTAAACTTCCCCCGATATGGCGTTTTAACATCTCATTACTGAAAGACGTAGAGTTTGATAAAATTATTAGAAGGGAGTGGGCAGATTTTTTGGAAATAAATGACTCTCCAAATATATCTCCATCTCTTCTCTGGGAAGCAGGGAAAGCGGTAATTAGAGGGAAAATTATATCATATTCAACTTATAAAAAGAAACAGGATCAAAAATTAGAAAAATACCTGGAAGATAAAATTAAACAACTAACGGATGAATATGCATTAAACCCAAATAATCAAATATGGATAGAACTACAGAATATAAAAATACAGTTAGATAACATGTTATCTAAAAAGACAGAGTTTATAATACAACAGCTGAGATATAATAATTTGAACATAATAATAAATCAGGTAAATTCCTGGCAAATCAACTTCAACGGAATCGGGAAAAATCTCTTATAACGGCTATTAAAGATATAAATGGTGAATGCACACAATCACCAGAAGAAATTAACCATATTTTTTATAACTATTATCGAAATCTATACTCAGAAATTAATAGACCTAACCCTGAACATATTGAGGTATTCCTAAATAGCTTAAATATACCTCAGTTATCTATTGAACATAAAGATATTCTAGATGCCCCGCTTACTATAGATGAGTTGTATCGTGCTTTAGACAGTATGCCTAATGGCAGAGCACCTGGTCCAGACGGCTATCCGGCTATATTTTTTAAACATTTCTGGTTAATGTTTGCTCCATTATTTCTAAGAGTAGTAACTGAAATTAAAAGTAAGGGTGATATACGTCAAGATATGAATATAGCAGCAATTAAACTTTTATTAAAGCCAGAAAAAGACCCCACCCTCCCGTCAAGTTACCGACCGATATCACTAATTAATACCGATATTAAAATTATCGCTAAGGCCTTGGCATCTCGACTAGAGACAGTAATCTCAACAATTATTCATAGCGATCAAACAGGTTTTATTAAAGGTCGTCATTCTACTAATAATATTAGGAGGCTCTTTAACTTGATTAGTATGTCACAGCGGTATGATAAAAAGGCAGTTGTTATTTCGCTGGATGCAGAAAAAGCCTTCGATAAAGTTAACTGGTCCTTCCTCTTTGCTGTCTTAAATAAATTCGGCTTCGGGGAGTCATTCATTCAATGGGTCTCAATATTATATGATTCTCCTAAAGCTACAGTTACTACTAATGGGATTACATCACAGAGTTTTACTCTACAAAGGGGAACAAGACAAGGGTGCCCAATGTCTCCTTTATTATTTGCTATATTTATTGAGCCGCTTGCATTAGCTATACGTCAGGATAGACGGATCCAAGGAATCCACTCCGGGACAATAGAACATAAAATTAATCTATATGCCGATGATATACTACTCTATTTAGAAGAACCTGCTATCTCGCTAGGGGAAGCATTTAACTTAATAACTAAATTCTCTCACTTATCAGATTACTCTATTAACTGGACAAAATCAACATTATTACCTATTACAGAAAATTCATGGAATCCTACAAGTCAGGATCCACACTACTCCTTTCCTACAGGTAATTTAAAATACTTAGGTGTTAAAATTTCACCAAAGTTAACTGAATTAACTTCTTTAAATTTTTTACCATTATTGGATAGTATCCGTAGTGATCTGGAGCGCTGGAATAATCTTCCGATCTCTTTAATAGGACGGATAGCTACTATAAAAATGAAAGTTTTACCAAAGATTAATTATTTATTTATTTTCAATGATTCCATTTAAACCTACGTCTAACTGGTTCCAATCGCTGGACTCTGCTATCATAAAATTCTATTGGAATAAAAAAAAAGCCAAAATTAGTCTATCTACTCTTCAGGAAAGTAAATCTAAAGGAGGTTTGGAGGCACCAAACTTTATGTACTATTATATAGCTAATCAACTACAATATCTTGTGCTATGGACACAACCCAACAGAGATACTAACTGTTGGTTGGAATTGGAGCAGAAGGATTGTAATAATCTTAGACTGTTAGATTTACTCTTTATTACAAAATCAATAAAACGACATAATTGTTTTAAAAACCCAATGATAGCCGCCACCCTGACTGCCTGGTGGAAGGCATTAGAAATTACAAACTCCCAATTGGCGCCCTGTGGGCTCTCTCCCATTTGGCATAACCCCGACTTTCAACTTAATAATCAGTCGTTCCATTTAAGCTTATGGGAGCAGAAAGGAATTACACACCTTCATCATCTTTTCTCAGATAATAAGTTTATATCGTATACAAACTTGGTCCAGAAATATGAAATAAAAAATGGAAATTTCTTACATTATCTGCAAGTTAAAAATATGGTTAAGAAACAAATCCCAACACTTCAGGATACGCTCCAACTGCCTGTCTTAGCTAAAGATATTATAAAGCTTTCTCCAACAACAATAAAGAAAATATCCAAAAATATATAAGTTATTTTTATACACAAATAAAACGTATTTACCGACTTTAAAATGGGAAAAAGACTTGTCTATAGTTCCGGAACCAGACTTTTGGACCCAAATCTGTGAAAATGTATTTAAAATGACCAAACAGACAAATTTGCAACTTATCCAATATAAGATACTTCATAGAACATATATTACACAATTTATGATGAAAAAAATGGGACTCTCTGACATTTGTCTCCAGTGCTCACAAAACACTTCCGATACTTATCTTCATGCTTTATGGTCATGTACTCCAGTGCTGCATTTCTGGACTAAAATCTTGGAAAAGCTCGCTGATATATTAAACTGTAGGCTTCCTTTATCTCCAAGATTGTGTTTACTAGGTGACTTAACAATAACTGAGCTACCATGTAAACAATCCCAATCTATATTTATAGCCCTTACTATTGCTAAAAAAATTATCCTTGTCAATTGGAAAAATAAACAATCTCTAAATATCGACCACTGGTTAAACTTACTAATAAATTATATCTCAATGGAAAAAATCTCTGCCTTAAATAAAAATCAAGTATCAAGATTTAAACAAATATGGTCTATGTACATAGAATATTTAAATCTTAATTTGGCAACTTAATCCTGCCAAGATTCTGCCTGTTAACGAGAGCCACCACATCGTTACAACTTCCGTTTTCGCTGCTTCTGTATTTGGTATTTTGTATCTGATTGTTTTTATTTTTATATAGTCAGGAACCTAGTTGCTGCTAGTGGGCTCGAGCATACCACACTATACGACACTATACTCACTAACTCCTTAAGATTTATTTCTAGTGGGCACTAAGCATCAACACTTGGTGTTACTGCATGCTAATTAGTCAATTTTCTTGACGCCGTCCCCCGTGGTCGGGCGGGGGTGGTTCTGCCCCCCCGTTGTCTGCTCGGTAGCGGTTGTGTCTTGGCCGCTCCCTGGGCCCCCTGTGGGGTACGGTGTTGGGGTGCTTTCCCTGGTGCCCGGGGCGGTGCCGTCCCGGCGCGGTCCGCTGCTCCGTGCCCGGCGGCGCGGTTCGGGGCGGGTGGGCCTCTGGTGTGCCCCGTGGCTCCCTCTCCCCTCCCCCTTCCTCCCCCCCGTCGCCTCTCCCTCCTCGCCTCCTCCCGCCCGTCCTCCTCTGCCTCCCGGTCCCTTTTCCCTTGTCGCCCCCCCCTCGTGCCCTGCAGCCGCCCTTTCGCCTTCTTGTCGTCTTCCCCCCGCTTCCCTGTCTGCCCCCCGCCCCCTCCCCCTCCCTCTCCCTGGGCCTGGGGCTCCCTCCCCGGCCCGGGCGTCGGGCTCCGGGGGCCGGGCGGGGGTTTGAGGCCTGCCCCACTCCGGTAGAACTCCTGGCACCCCGGGCGGGCTCCGGTGGCCGGTGGGCTGTCCAGTAGCCCTGCTGCGCTGGCGGTCCGCCTATTGTGGTGCCAGATGAGTGGGGTGGGGGCGGCTGGGGGGCGGGCGTGCCACCTACACCCGCCGGGTTGGGTGAGGCCCCGCTGGTCACTCCTCTTACTCACTTCACTAGTTTTGCACTATACACTTTGTAAATATACACATAGGGCACACAACACATTTCTTGGTGGGGTGGGGAAGGGTGGAAACACCGTCTTCACCCTTCAACTCCCCTCCAATTTTAATGCACTTCATGTCCATGGGGAGGGGTGAGTTGGGGCGGGGAGCCATCAGAGGGGATGGACTGCAGTGCCTGGCAGCGCTGTGGTCCCCCCCATCTGTGTCCCTGCCCCACCACTTTGTCCCTCCATTTCCTTTTTTAATGCACCACACATATACATATTCATTTTTTTGGGGGGATGCGGGTGTGTCGGAGTAGGGGAAATTTTTTCCCTCTGCTCCGACTCACCTGCTCCCAATTTTAATGCACCACACGCACACACTTGTATATACACTGGGTGGGGCCACATTCACGGTGTAAGGGTAGAGCTCGCCAGTCGGCGAGCTGGCGGACTCAGTAACAGGGTTAGGTGTCACTAGTACGCTGGCGTGACGACCGGGGCCTCTCCCCACCGGGCTCGGTGTTCCGCCTTTTCCCTTGGTGCTTCCTCCTCTGCTTCCCCCCTCCCGCCGCTGTGCTACTCTCGCACAGCTGGAGGTGGGGTGGGCACGTTTTCCCTCTCTGCGCTGCTGCCCGGTGCCGGTTTCCGGGGGTGGGTGGGGGGGCCGGGTTCGCGGGGGGGTTGGCGGTCGTCGGGGGGGGCTTGTTTGGGGGTGGTGGAGGTATGGGTGGGTGGGGGGTTGGGGGTCGGGGTGTGTTCGGGGGTTTGGGGGCCGGGGGTGGTGGGGCCTGGGTCGTGGCGGGTGGCGGGTTTGGGTGGGGTGTGGGGGGGTCGTGGGGGCTGGGGACCGGTGGGGAGCTGTGGGGGCCCGCTGGGCCTCGTTCTGCAGCCTTGGGCTCGGGGGTGTGGGCCGGGGCTGGGGCGGGGGTGTTCCGGGCGTCTGGGTCGGCTCGCCGACCGGTGTCCGCTCGGGTGGCTTGGGGGTAGCCTTGGTGCTGCTGCGGCCTGGGGATTTCGGGGGGGGCGGTGCTCACTTTGCTGGACCGCCGTTGACGGCTTCTTTCTTTGGTGGTGGTCCTTATGCATGCCAGATCCGTCGCATCAGCATCTACTGAAACTCAACAGAAGTAGCCTCTCCCTCCCACAGCCCCTTGAATCAGTGGGTGCTGGGTCTGTGGATCTCACTTTGCTTTATCTATCCTTCCCTCCTTCCTCTCTTTAGTTTTTCCTCTGGTCACTTGAGATCTCAATTTATTGGAAGTTTGAGGTTTCTGGGGTTGGCATAAGACTCTGGTTTTGTAACCACGCAGGAGGGGTTTTGTTGGTGCTGGATTTCACTTTGATGGATTGGATGTACTGGCTTCTATGGATCTCACTCTGCCTTATCGATCCTTCCCTCCTTCCTCTCTTTAGTTTTTCCTCTGGTCTCTTGAGATCTCGCTAAATTTGCTGGAATTTAGAGGCTTCCGGGGTTGGCGTAAGACTTTGATTTTGTAATCATGGGGAAGGCAGGAAGTGTTTGGTCGGTGCTGGATTTCACTTTGATTTATCTTTCTTTTCTCTTTATTTTTTTCTGACCTTTTCTCTGGTCTCCTGACCATTTAAACCTCACGACTCTGGCAAGATTCTGAAGTACCTGGTTAAGGCGAAGGGTAATGGGATATTTATAAGGCTTTAGGTGAATTAATGAGTATAAATTTATACGTATTTGCACGCACACGCACGCACGCAAACGCACACACGCAAACGCACGCACACACACACAAAAAACAAACAAAAAAAAGAGCAATGAAAAAAAAGAAAAAGAAAAAAAAATATCGATATCGCGATAAATTAGGATACTTTGTCTCCTGATAGATTGTTGATACACCTACGCAAGTATCGCAATATTTGTAGTTAATACACAGCCACTATATCGGCTCTGTTGTTCATTACTTATTGAGCATTTACTTGGTGGGCCACTAGGGGGAGCGCCTCATAAGACTGGCGGGGAAATGTACGGAAGTCTTAAGGTGAAGAAGACTCATGAGCTTACTTTTACTTGTGTAAGACCTGTCCAGCAACTGACTCAGTTTTGCATACGTTTCTATGAAAAATGTGAATTATATCTTCAATATTAACATTTGTTTTTAAAAAAAAATACACTAATGTACTCACTGTGAAGAACACCCGTTTTTAACATTGTGTTTCAGTGATGGTACAAAATGAAACTATTCTCTCATTGAAATAACATCAGTCTATGTCGAGTAGTTTTATCTTAGATTATCGTGGATTTATTACCTGACCAATATATCAATAATCGTGGTATCATCATATCGTAAGATAATCATTATCGTGAGCCTTGTATCGCATATTGTGAGGTACCCAGAGGTTCCCACCCCTAATATAATCTTTGCTGTCAGATTAATCAATGCCATAGTACTTAACCTAATGTGTCTAAAATCCATATTGTTGTTCATTCAGGAGATTATGGGTCTCAATGAAATGAATTAATCTAGTCACAAAACGTTTTTCGAGAATTGGGGCGGAAGTGATATCGGCCTATAATTTGAAAAAGTATGGAATTCTCCACTCTTGTGTATTTGAATGACCTTGGCTATTTTCATTGTATTGGGAAAGATACCTGTTAGGAGTGTTTTAATATACACATTAGGGAAAAAAACAAACAATAACCTGAGTGAGGTTTAGTAGAGATGAAGGCAGCTCTCTTTTCACCATCTTTAACACAAATCTCTGTGACCTCAGGTAATAGACAAGTGTCTCTCAGGTCCAACTTTGTTTTCCTCCCAGCAGGCTTTAGACACAAGACAGTAATGGATATACATTACATTTACAGGCTAAATTAATGCATACAACATCTTTAAAAAAAACTGTACTAAGTCAAACATAATACATTCATGGGAAGAAGAAAGATGAAGAGAGTGGAAATGAGGATCCACACAGAATAAGACAAACAAAAATCTCATAAGTCGAATGCCCCTCAAGTACCGGAGGTAGAATTTAGAGATCAATCAAGTTTTTCAGCCTCATAATTTGGATGAACTCAACAAATGTGTGGGTGTGCACGCATGCAGCACAATTAATATCCGCTTGCAACGCCATGGTTAAAATAACTCAATTTTGAAAGGCTGATTCTATTTCGCGCAAATGAGCCACTGCTCACTAAGACCCCATTTTCAGTAGGGGTGTGCTCAAAAAATCGATACAGTAATATATAGTTGCGGGCCTCATTACAATACGCGTATCGATACGCAGGCGTCAGAATCGATACTGCTCATTAACTTTAAATAGGCAGTTAAAGGTTTGTCTTTGCAGCTTGCATTGTACCTAAAAAATAAAAACCAGCAGCGTCTTTGAGGTTAATTACCTTCAATTAATGTAAAAATAGCTCACCAGTGATTGGACACTGTGTCTTGCTAAGAAAATGAGAGGAAGAATTTAGAGGAAGAATATCAACATTTATTTACTTATAAACTTAACATGGCACGTGTCTTAATGAACCAATTTTCGTATATTTTATTTATAAACGAAATAGAATGTGTTACATGGGGGAAAAAATGCTGTTTTTATTTCCCCAAATATTTCAAATAAGCAAATTTTAGAGCTGTAATTTTAATAGTTTGATATTTTTACTCAAATTGGCCCATGCCTATTCAAAAAGTTTCCCGGTGTGTCTGTGAAAGCTGCTTCTTGCTCTGCAATGCGTACACATTTATATTTGGTGGTAAACCAGAAGAGCTGCTAACAAAAATATTTTTGTTAGTTAGCATTACAAACATCCTTTAGGTATACATTTGACTGTTATTATAAAACGCAAGAAAATTAATGTATTATATCGGGATACGTGAAGATCAACTATTGGGATACATAAGTATCGCGATACGTATCGTATCGTGATCCCTGTATCGTGATACGTATCGTATTGTGAGGTAGGCGGCAATATCCAGCCCTAATTTTCAGGCTACAGAGAAATCTAGAAATTGGTCAATAAATAGGCTACAAGGGACAAAAATACAACTTTTTATATTTATGAATCTACCAATTAATTGGTTATTGAAAGTTTACTCTGCCAACTATATGAATCAGCCAGAAAAAAATCCATATCAGGCAGGCCCTATAAGCAACTAAATCTATTTTTAAGCATTTAATCAATGTGTGAAAGCATCTTTACATTTTACATAATTGATAATCATATTAAAAGCTCGGTCACGCAATTAACACTTTTTAGAACGCGAAATTATCATTTTTATGGGGCACAAAGAGCAAGGACGGATCTATTCATTCTACAAAAACACATTAGTAGATTCTTACCTCATCTCCACGTGTATGCGTATTTTCAAGAGACATGGCCAGATCATTTCTTGTACTGGATGTTTGGGCGTCGGAGATTCCGACCGATGCTGCAACAGGTACGTCCTTTTGAAGAAGTTTATCATTCAGTTGTCCAGACGGGCCAAGTAGCAGGCTGCCAAGAAAACCCAACCTTTTTAACAGAGAGCCACCAATCGTGTGCTATGTGGAACGGCGTTGCTTTTACTCTTGACTTACCTGTCATTATGCTTGACCCTGTTTATCACACCTGTCCATAAATTATTGAAGGGTCGCGCATCTGCCCTAGGAGGACCCTCTGTGGCTTCATTGTGATCCATGTGTCTTCTTGTGAAACTCAACTGCTGGTCAAATAAATATCTACGATATTACTATTAGTGTATACAAACTTTTAAAACCCCTGGGCGTTATCTTATTTTGAAATGACTTGGTCAGAACCATCAAAAAGCCCAAAACGGGTCACAATAATGCCTAACGGATATTAATTAAAGGCTTTCAAGCAAATAGGCGCACTCAAAATTGATTTAACAATCTCACTTTTCTCGTGAAGTGACCTACTGTATTTGGAAAGTTGTTCCTCTCGTCACAACTACCATAAGCACTTAAATGCTCTTCTCACCGGACTGTAGCACGGCGGATTAACCGTTATGATTTAGTTGTGATGTAGTTCCTGATGTCTTCCTTGCTTAAATCATCCAAAATAAGACAAGCGTTCAGTTGGGTCTTTATTCTTTTTTTTTTTTTCCACACATGCGCAGTTTTCGCTCTCCGTACGTAAAGCCCACTGATCTGAATATATGACTGGATAGCCGATAGGCCGAGACTTTTGAAGTCGCGAAACCGCCATATTGCTCCTCCCAAAAAACGTTTCTCGGCATATGAGCCTACACATTTACAGTATCAAAATTGGAGAACATTTAAGACAGTACTTAGTAGAAACAGCATTATTTATTATGTTTTAAATTTGTTAAAAAATAAAAGAGGACTTCGTACATTTTACAACTTGCCTTAAATATATGCCTACATTATAGGCTGAATGATGATTGCAGGAGGAAACTTATTAAAAAAAAAAAAAAAAAAAAAAGAATTATAACTGTAATTCAACAAAAGATGCCTCTGCCAAATCTAATATTGGGGTATCACGAACTTACGAGCAATAAAAGAAAAAGGGGGTCTTCAAAGCAGCACATACCATCCACTTGTAACCCTGTAAAGCACTTTGTGCCATTGTGTCTGTGAAAAGGGCTATACAAAATAAAGCTTACTTACTTTTTTTTTTTTTTACTTATTTAAAAAAAAGTGACCACCCCCTCCACCGTACTAACTGCCTACGAGCTGAATATGTCTATTCTGTACGTATAGGTCGCTTGCACATCGTAATGCATCATGGGAGTTTTTCCTTCGGGCGCCATATTGGGTGTCCGCCGGTTCACAAGGTACACTCGCGAGTTACACGGTAGAGCTTATCAACCTGATGTCATTTTCGCAGTATTTTCACGATTTACCGGAAGATCAAAAACAACGATACAGGCAGAAGGTGTCTCTGTGTGGCGGGATTGATCCTAATTACGTCCTGACCAAGGGTGATTTTTTTTTTGACGGAGAAAGCTTGCTGGCCAAATGTGACATCTCTGGACATCTTTCCCTACCTCGTGTTGACAACATGCTCCATAACACGCCAACAAATCCCTGGAGGCTTACAATTATTTTGTAAGCGGGTGGATACAGAGTGTAAACTTTAACATCGCATCAGAAGAAACGGTTGCTGTTGCACGTAAGTAAACCACATGGTGTTGGTAATTCTGCACACAAAAATGTTGATTTGTTCTCAGGCTTCCTGTTATCATTGTGTTTACATGCACATCTGGGTTTACCTGATGTGGTTTTTCTAATAATTTTATAACAGGCAAATATGGCAGAGCGTATAAGAATAAAAAGTAACTATGCACAGCCTCCCCGTGGCTTAATTAAATTTAATGCTACCCTTTCACTAGTTACATGTTACTTAATCAACTTATTCTAAATGGTTAAGGTTAACCACTCTCAGAGGATGTATTTTTAGTTTCAGTTTCCAGTACAATAAAACGTGTTCATGGTAACTACTAACTACTGAGCATACTGACAGCTTTTCTTATGATCTCACGGTTAAGGAGGCTGTCACAACACCCAATTTCTGTCTGGTGCCAGATGGCAACAATTCCCATCACTTGTCACGACAACACCAATAGTATTACCAGGTATGTATGGCTTTACTTTTTGTAGTTTCTTATTTAATTCTATGTTTCATATTTTCATTACAATGTTTGTAATATTTTCAGATTCAGGCACAGATGAGTTTAACTGGACGGACTTCTGCGACTTTGTGGCGTGGACAAAGTGTGATTGAGCGAGTCCACCCAGATCGCTCGTTTTGGCCAGTTGGAAAAGCCAGAGTTTTTTTTTTCCCAAAATCCCCTCCTTACCTGAACTGCTCGGGAGAGCATTTACTAGATCAGCAGTGGACTTCCAGTGTTCCTGCTCAGCCGCTGTCACCTACCACTTGCTCATGTACTTCAAAGATGCGGAATAAAGTAGTTTTTTGTGCTGCAGCAGATTGTAAAATCAAATGATATCACTTGAAGTGTGCCAATCTAGACTGCCAAAAGGACAGTGGTTTTGTGACAAGTGTGAAACAAGGATTATTGGGAAAACTGTAACACAGTACTGGTACTTGTCTTACATTAAACAAATTTAAAAGAGAGCAACTTTTTCCTCTGTACATAGCATAATGAAAGTCATTGCGTACCCCATCAACATTACATCATACCGTCATCTCAGGATGGTAGGCACCTGTGCTAAAATAAACTACGTTAATTAACAGTTCAATTTTTAACCCTGAAATTACTACATCTAATCATTATTCACTTCATTTTTTGTGCTTTTAGAAATAATAGAGATTTATGCCATTACTTTAAGAGGGACCATATTGCACATTGAGTCAAATCCTGTCATTTGTATTATGTATAGCTTTGTAAACAAACCCAACAATAGAATTTGTATAAACGCTGCCTTTATTAGCGCCAAACAAACAGTCGCATGTTGTCCTCCTCCAATGCTTTGATGCTCGCCTTCGTTTCCATCATGTCATTGGCAATCAAGTCGGTGTGGCATGAGATCCCTAAAGAAAAAAATAAATTAAAAAAATCACAAAAAAATACGGTACCAGTAATAGGTTTAATATAGTAAAGTAGTATAGTTTTTTTTGTCAGTGTAAAAGAAATGTACACATTTTGTTGCATTTTTTAATGTATGAACATTGCTACAGGCAAATACTTATTTCTATAAACACTTCCAAATGTCTCTAAAATATAAGGTGCGTGTACACACACAAACACATACATTCACTCATGCATACAATATATCATGTAATGAATTCTGAGTGGCATACCAGAGTCAATGATGTCAGCAGTACTTGAGGGTACAGGTTACTGGAGCCATCTGGCTTCATAACTGCAACAATCTCTGCCACTTCGAGTCGTCTTTTCTTTGCTTGTCTCTCCTGTGCACGTTCATATCTTGGCACCGACTGGGCTGAGACATAGATGTAACTTGGGACCCAACTTTAATGTTGGAGCCCAGTCGGGATGATTGGACAGAAAAACGGGCGCAGGGCGACCTGTTAAAATAAACAAATATATAAACAAATAAAATATGGAAAGACTGGTTATTTTACCGCAGTAGGGTGGCCGTGAATAAGTTCTTTAGCATGATGTGTAGGCTACCGGGGGTCTGTTTTCTTGCATCACCCCCGGGGGTCTGTTTTCTTGCATCAGCCCCTTCTGTCTCTTTTTTTTCCAAGTTTACATTTTGCCACCAAAAAACATGTTATCGGCATTAAAAGCCCAAGACTAATCAATCCAATTTCAGCAGTAAACACTTTGCACTGGCACTACTTGGGTGAAAATGTTCGATGTTAGCTTTTGGCTAACGTCCGCAAGCCAGCTTGTACTACCGAACTTGCTTGCTCATGAATCCAAAACATAAGCAACTTGCCCATATATGGGCGGTCGAAACGTTATTAATCCTCATGCATTAAATAAAGGTAAACAAGCTTACCGCTCACAAAGTGATCGCTGCACACACGAGCCCAAAGTAACGACTTCCCTCCGGAGTCCGCACTCCTGTCTCCAGGCCCTGGTTCCTAATTATTTTCGGAATTCGGAAAAAAGACCGACCATTTTCCCCCTTGGCTTTGTTCGAACAGCCAACGATGCAACAATGTACCATTTTAAACGCAGAAAACAAACGTGATAGATACGTGTTAGACCGAATCGCTACGTAAATGGAGGCCACCCAGCATGGCGACTACGAGAAATCCGAGGCGGAAGTGACGACATGTGCAAGCGACCTATACCGTTTAGTCTTCTCGCGAGATGGGAGGAGCAAGATGGCCGCCCTATCGCTTGCACGGCCTGTATGGGCTACCGGCAATCCATTCATATATACAGGTCAGTGGGTAAAGCCTTTCTTTTTTCCCCTCCAATTCTTCCTCTTCTTGTGTAGTTTATTTGGCGGTTGGAAAACCATCGTTTAGATACATTACCGCCACCTACTGGACTGGAAGCGTGGAACATTCTGAATTTTGGTTATTGCTGGAGTCACAGAAAACTCAATTCTGAAACTTTATTTTCCTTTAGTATTGAGGTCATTACCCATCTATTTCTGCAGATGAATACATTCAATAAATATTAATCAGAAAGTGCTCAAGTAATGTGAGAAGAATGTTTATTAGTAGGGGTGTTAAAAAAAATCGATTCGGCGATATATCGCGATACTACATCGCGCGATTCTCGAATCGATTCAATAATCGGCAAATTTTTTTTTTTTTTTTTTAGGATTCACACCTTGAGCATGGAAGAATGTTATATGAACGGCACATTAAGCCTTAATATTTTTATTTTAATGCTGTTCAAACATGAAACAGATTACAACCTCTATAAGACTGAAATTTCAGATAAATAAATAATACATTTTCATATAAATCTTACACTCTACAAGCTTACTGATTAGTATTTTCTAAATCTGAATGAAAAAAAAATCGCAACAATCGACTTATAAATTCGTATCGGGATTAATCGGTATCGAATCGTGACCATTCGTATCGGGATTAATCGGTATCGAATCGAATCGTGACCTGTGAATCGTGATACGAATCGACTCGTCAGGTACTAGGCAATTCACACCCCTATTTATTAGTATGCATTTATGTATTACATATTTCTAAGTTAAACCAATTTTGTGTTATTTAACATGGTGATTTAATATTTACACATTATGCTCAGCTATTAATCAACGTTCCTGCACTGAATATTGTATTTATGAATTGAAAACAAATACAGTTGGGTAAGAAGATACTGAACAAGGTCAGATCTTGACACTTAAGGCAAACAAACCACTTTTTAGACTTCTATTCCAATTTAAAAATACATTGACTATGTGCTGACTTGCTCTAATTTAAAATACATGCATGACAAAAAAATGCAGAGTACATTAAAAATATGAATTTCTTGTTAAAGAAAGCAAGTCTGATCCGATGTTAAGCATGTATTGCCAAAAGATCCTCCAGTTGATGTAGTCATGCTCGCAGAGTTCGTGTTCCTCCACCCAGTTTATGTGTTACAGCTTTCATCATAGGAAGGAGGAGCTTCTGAAAAACAAATCACCACATAGGCAGTTAATTTGTGAAAAACACATTGTGTACCTCACTACGCGATACCACTGAAATGATGGTTCCCTGAATGTAATATGTTGTTGTGCAAGAGGCAATCAATATAATCTGACCTTTTTATTTACGGTAACTCAGTGAGACCTGTGCACTTGCCGACGGGTATTTTGGCGCAATTCCAGCCTTGGGCTGAATAGCCCATAGAGGCAAATGCTAATTCAATTCAAACAAAACAACAAATCATCAACCTCGAGCCTACTTATACCTAGGGATGTAACGATAACTGCAATATCGTGATATCGCGATATTAAAACTGTCCCAACATATCGTCGTCGTCATGTCACAATATTAAAAGCAGCACATCTGTTTAAAAAAAAAAAAAAAAAAAAGTCGAGTTGATTTCCATTTGTGCAGTTCTAGCACCCTCTGGTGGCTAATTTTTTAGTGCCGTTTAATTTTCACAAAGCACGTTTTGGCCCTTCCATCCATCCATCTTCTTCCGCTTATCCGGGGTCGGGTCGCGGGGGCAGCAGCTTCAGGAGGGAAACCCAGACTTCCCTCTCCCCAGCCACTTCAACCAGCTCCTCCGGTGGGATCCCAAGGCGTTCCCAGGCCAGCTGAGAGACATAGTCTCTCCAGCGTGTCCTGGGTCGTCCCCGGGGCCTCCCACCGGTGGGACATGCCCGGAACACCTCCCCAGGGAGGCGTCCAGGAGGCATCCGAACCAGATGCCCGAGCCACCTCAGCTGGCTCCTCTCAACGCGGAGGAGCAGCGGCTCGACTCTGAGTCCCTCCCGGATGACCGAGCTTCTTACCCTATCTCTAAGGGAGAGCCCGGACACCCTGCGGAGGAAACTCATTTCGGCCGCTTGTATCCGGGATCTCGTTCTTTCGGTCACGACCCACAGCTCGTGACCATAGGTGAGGGTTGGAACGTAGATCGACCGGTAAATCGAGAGCTTTGCCTTTTGGCTCAGCTCTTTCTTCACCACGACGGACCGATACAGAGTCCGCATCACTGCAGACGCTGCACCGATCCGCCTGTCTATCTCCCGCTCCATCCTACCCTCACTCGTGAACAAGACCCCAAGATACTTGAACTCCTCCACTTGGGGCAGGATCTCATCCCCGACCTGAAGACGACACTCCACCCTTTTCCGACTGAGGACCATGGTCTCGGATTTGGAGGTGCTGATCCTCATCCCAGCCGCTTCACACTCGGCTGCGAACCGCTCCAGTGAGAGCTGAAGGTCCCGGCCTGATGAAGCCAACAGCACCACATCATCTGCAAAGAGCAGAGATGCAATGCTGAGGCCACCAAACCGGAACCCCTCCACTCCTCGGCTGCGCCTAGAAATTCTGTCCATAAAAGTTATGAACAGAATCGGTGACAAAGGGCAACCTTGGCGGAGTCCAACCCTCACCGGAAACGAATCCGACTTACTGCCGGCAATGCGGACCAAACTCTGGCAACGGTCGTACAGGGACCGAACAGCCCGTAACAAGGGGCCCGGCATCCCGTACTCCCGAAGCACCCCCCACAGAACTCCCCGAGGGACACGGTCGAACGCCTTCTCCAGATCCACAAAACACATGTGGACTGGTTGAGCGAACTCCCACGCACCCTCGAGGATCCTGCGGAGGGTGTAGAGCTGGTCCACTGTTCCACGGCCAGGACGAAAACCACACTGCTCCTCCTGGATCCGAGATTCGACCTCCCGACGGACCCTCCTCTCCAGCACCCCTGAATAGACCTTACCAGGGAGGCTGAGGAGTGTGATCGCTCTGTAGTTGGAACACACCCTCCGGTCCCCCTTCTTAAAAAGGGGGACCACCACCCCGGTCTGCCAATCCAGAGGCACTGTCCCCGATGTCCACGCGATGTTGTAGAGGCGTGTCAACCACGACAGCCCCACAACATCCAGAGTCTTTAGGAACTCCGGGCGGATCTCATCCACCCCCGGGGCCCTGCCACCGAGGAGCTTTCCAACCACCTCAGTGACTTCGACCCCAGAGATAGGAGAGCCCACCCCAGAGTCCCCAGACTCTGCTTCCTCAAAAGGAGACGTGTTGGTGGAATTGAGGAGGTCTTCGAAGTATTCCCCCCACCGCTTCACGACGTCCCGAGTCGAGGTCAGCAGCACCCCATCGCCACTATACACAGTGTTAATGGTGCACTGCTTTCCTCTCCTGAGACGCCGGATGGTGGACCAGAATTTCCTCGAAGCCGTCCGGAAGTCGTTTTCCATGGCCTCACCGAACTCCTCCCATGTCCGAGTTTTTGCCTCAGCAACCGCCGAAGCCGCGTTCCGCTTGGCCATCCGGTACCTGTCAGCTGCCTCCGGAGTCCGACAGGCCAAAAAGGCCCGATAGGACTCCTTCTTCAGCTTGACGGCATCCCTTACCGCTGGTGTCCACCAGCGGGTTCGAAGATTGCCGCCGCGACAGGCACCGACCACCTTACGGCCACAGCTCCGATCGGCCGCCTCAACAATGGAGGCGCGGAACATGGTCCATTCGGACTCAATGTCCCCCACCTCCCCCGAGACAAGGGAGAAGCTCTGCCAGAGGTGGGCATTGAAACTCTTTCTGACAGGGGATTCCGCCAGACGTTCCCAGCAAACCCTCACAATACGTTTGGGTCTGCCAGGTCGGACCGGCATCTTCCCCCACCATCGGAGCCAACACACCACCAGGTGGTGATCAGTTGACAGCTCCGCCCCTCTCTTCACCCGAGTGTCCAAAACATGCGGCCGCAAATCCGATGACACGACTACAAAGTCGATCATCGAACTGCGGCCTAGGGCGTCCTGGTGCCAAGTGCACATATGGACACCCTTATGCTTGAACATGGTGTTCGTTATGGACAAACCGTGACGAGCACAGAAGTCCAATAACAGAACACCGCTCGGGTTCCGATCAGGGGGGCCGTTCCTCCCAATCACGCCCCTCCAGGTCTCACTGTCATTCCCCACGTGAGCGTTGAAGTCCCCCAGCAGGACGAGGGAGTCCCCAGAGGGAGCGCTCTCCAGCACACCCTCCACGGACTCCAAGAAGGGTGGGTACTCTGAGCTGCTGTTTGGTGCATATGCACAAACAACAGTCAGGACCCGTCCCCCCACCCGAAGGCGGAGTGAGGCTACCCTCTCGTCCACCGGGGTAAACCCCAACGTACAGGCGCCGAGCCGGGGGGCAATAAGTATGCCCACACCTGCTCTGCGCCTCACACCGTGGGCAACTCCAGAGTGGAAGAGAGTCCAACCCCTCTCAAGAGGACTGGTACCAGAGCCCAAGCCGTGTGTGGAGGCGAGTCCGACTATGTCTAGTCGGAACTTCTCGGCCTCGCACACCAGCTCGGGCTCCTTCCCTGCCAGAGAGGTGACATTCCATGTCCCAAGAGCCAGCTTCTGTAGCCGGGGGTCGGTCCGCCAAGGTCTCCTCCCTTGGCCGCCACCCAGCCCACACTGCACCCGACCCCTTTGCCCCCTCCCACCGGTGGTGAGCCCGTGGGAAGAGGGACCCACCTTGCCCCTTCGGGCTGTGCGTTTTGACCCTTTTATGTTTAAAATCAACGCTAATGGTCAGACGTAGGGGGACGTAATATGCCTATGAATCGAGTCAAAATGTTGAAGTCAATGTGTGCCTCAATATTTTTATATATTATATTTATAAATTTTTATATACAATATATTTTTATATTTTTCACTGCTGTAATGTACAAAAGCGCAATATTGTGTGTGGTTTTTTTTTAGTATGAGCTCTTTTTTTTTTTTTTTTTACAATATTCTGACCGTTTTTGTATCGCCAACCTCCCCACAATATCGTGATAATTATCGTATTGTGACCTTCATATCGTAATAATATCGTATTGTGATGTTTGGATATCGTTACATCCCTACTTACAGCTGGTGTGGGTCTCTCATAAAAGACTGGATACTATCGTGATAGTTGGGGTACGACATAGTTCAAGGATGGGACATTTTAAAATGTAACAATTTGATTCAGTTAAACGATATTCCCATTCAAATCAGTTTTTCTTACATCCCAAGTAAATATGCACAGAAATAGGCTTATTATAAATAGGCATAGAAGGGTTTTAAATTACTAATACAGATTATTTGTGGGGATTAAATTGACTAAACTAGTGACTTAAACTACAATATTAACATGTATACTTACAACAACAAAAATACATAATATATAATACATTCGTAGTAGACAACATACATTTTTATATTTTAAAATATAATAAATAATCTAAAGTTTTATTTTGCGTTTAGATTTGGTGTTATTTAAAAAAACAAAAGACAATATTGAAAACTATGCCACTGGATTAATTTTGTAAATTTATCTAAATCGTAAATGAAGAGGGGCGGCAACTAAAATCTCGCCTATGACGCCACATTGGGTACGGCCGGCTCTCCTCGTAAGTGTGAAAACTGTTCCAGCTGTCCTCAGTTTTGAAGTCTGCCTTCTCCAGACTCTGTGTTTCAGCTCCTGCCACAAATGTCAGTCTCTTCTTTCATCAGGAAAAAAAAATAAAATATTTGTATCTGTTTCCATTTTGCAGCCATTAGCATTAGAATATAGCTAGGTTTAACCAATATTCACATTGCTGGTGAAAACACTGACAGAGCTTGTTGCAACATGGCCCTGGCTGATCTCTTATACTCTGTTGCCACCTGCTGGCCGTGTTTTTAAGAACTGCCATTGCTTTAAGCCACCTCTTCATGTCAGAAGCTGCATCAAAGCCTTCGGTATGCTCTTGCATAAAAAAACAAAAAATCAAAAACAAAAACGTGTAAACATGTTTTTAGGAGTGAATGACAAAGTATTAAAAACGTTTTCGGGCTTGAATGAGTTAAGAACAAAAACACTGGGGCGCTTCTGAAAAGCCCTGGTCAAACCTCTAAGATAGCTAGACCAGTTGTGGCTATAATACAAAGTGGTTGCAGACATCTACCGTAGAGAGACTACCTGCGCAGGATACACACAGGCGACCTCCAACTGTCAGTACAGGAAATTAAAATTTTGATATTGGCGATTGACCGTGATAGCAGACTAGCACTAAATATCTGATTCAATCACACAAAGTGTAAATTCTTGGTTGTGTTTTTCTTCAGTATCTAATAGGGATCTAACGATATCCAAATATCACGATACGATATTATCACGATATTGTGGGGAAGTTGGCGATATTTAAAATAGGTCACAATATTGTAAAAAAACAAACATATTGTGCTTTTGTATTTAACAGCAATACATATAAACTACCTCCAATCTCTAATAGCACTTAATATTGTGGCACTTACTCACCTAATGCAAGCCCAAATTGAGTTCCTCCACATATTGACTTGCTTCACAAGCATATTACAATCCCCTTCATCTGACAATTAGTAATTTTAAATATAGAAGGGCCAAAACATCCCTAATGAAAATTAAACCGCTAAAAATAAATAAATAAATAAAAATCAGCCACCAGAGGGTGCTAGAACTGCATAAATGGAAATCAACCTGACTTTTTTTTTTTTTTACGGATGCATGCGTAGCTTTTAAATATCGTGAACATGACCACGACGATATTGTATTGGTAAAACTTTCATTTTTATAGTAGCTACCCCTCCTATTAAAGAGATAGGAAGATTATTCCAGTGTTCCAGGTCACTATGGATACTATCCAATAATGGTAAAAAATTTAAAGAAGTTAATTCAGTTAACTTAGGTGAAATTTTAACACCGAAGGGACCTATTCACGAAAGGTTTGCGTCGCCTTTGCACTGCGCTAACCGGCAAAAATGGAGCAGTCTGCGAGCGCCTAATTTACTAAACACGTGCAGATGGGGAAATCCGTCACTAAGTGCTCTGCCGAACAGATTGCATCACGGTGCGCCGGTGTTATTTGCGTGTATGTAAATGAGGTAATTTGCATATATTTGACGCAAAATAAACCCACCCCAATGCAAATGAGACTCATTGATATGCAGCGTCTAATTCACTAACACCAGCGCAAATAGCACCACCTTGTTTGCGTGACGCAAATAACGTTTTTGGAAAGCATGTATTAACTGCTGCAATCTCGATCATGACAGCAGTACGTGCCATTTGCAGCACAACATCAACGGCAGATCACGCAGAGAGGAGAGAGAGAGAGGAGAGAGGAGAGAGAGAGAGAGAGAGAGAGAGAGAGAGAGAGAGAGAGAGAGAGAGAGAGAGAGAGAGAGAGAGAGAGAGAGAGAGAAAAGAGAGGGAGGGGGGAAAATCTTTGTATGTTTGTTTTAGGACACAACGTAACCCGGGCTGATCGGCAATGGCACGGAGGCATTTTACGATCATTTTTTACGTGCCAGATGCATACGCCACGCCAACCTCTGAAAATATATATATAAAAAAAAAAACGATCGCACCAATAATTTGTACTTTATGAATGAATGACGTCGTCGTCGTCCTCTCTGCTCTGTACAGCTTAATGGTGCTCTAAACGCTTACTCTCTGTAAAGTCATCTTTCTCGCAACTGTTACTATAACAACCATGTTCTTGGCGCAAATCCACTGCCTTGTGTGGTAAATCAGGTGCAGTTTTGTGGGCGTGTTTACGCCGGTATATGATTAGAGCAATATCCTTAGTGAATAGGTTGGTAACTGGGCGCAGACTGCGGGTGCAGTTGTGGTGCAATATTTCGCGCTATTACCTGACGCAGCGCATTCTTAGTGAATATGCCCCGAAGTATTTTAAATTACCTGTAGGAAAGGAGTAGTGTGGATCCTGACTTGTGGGGTTCCATGAATTTTCTGTAATAGGTAATAATGTTGATTTTGTCCAGTTAATAGAGTAATCTGATAAGTGAGAGAATGTAGTTATTAATAAATGCTTCCCCTAACGAGATAGCAGATTCTTCTAAACAGAGTAATATATCATCGGCATATAGATTAATTTTATGTTCTATTGTCCCGGAGTGGATTCCTTGGATCCGTCTATCCTGACGTATAGCTCGTGCAAGCGGCTCAATAAATATAGCAAATAATAAAGGAGACATTCGGTGTTTTTCCACTGCCGGAACATTTGGAGAACTTTTCAGTTCACCTTGGTAAAATTCAGTTTGCGCGTTTTTCCACCAACAACAATTACCAGGTTAATTAAATTCCCCAGGGGACATCCAAGTACTATCTCAGCAGCAGGGTCTTGCTGAGCCAGGCAGGGACATTGAGGGGGCAGGCTGCAATGGCCACGGCGGATTGGTCAAATTTGGGGGTGTTTTTACATCTGCTGGTCTCAATCAAACTCATTTGAATTAATTACCGAGAACTCTAAGAGAGTTGTGAAGCTGTGGAAACACAATTCTAAATTCCCTGCTGAACTTTTACAACCAAGAACTCCATTTACACAGAACTCAAAGTTCCTGGGCTTGTTGGTGGAGAAACGCCTATTTCCACATACAATTAAAAAAGAAGACTAATATCTCCATGGTTGTATATTAATCTCCAACCCCTGCTAAATTCTTGCAACAACTCCACTTACTATACATGTGAGCACAGCCTGAAAGAAAATATGCCAACTAACCTTGTGGGTAAGATAAATTTCCGTAGTCTGGAGGCAGGGTAATTGGAGTTAACACTGGGATAGAAGTGTTCTCATTAGAAGTAACGGCACCCCTGGCTGGAGGTTCTTCGGGGCCTGCGCCTGACCGGTTCTGATGGCTGGTAGAGAAAGAGAGGCCAGGAGCATAACTAAATCCAGTTGGTGACACAAGTTGCGATTGCCGATTTGTGGAGCTGTTATTCATCGGTGTGCCACTCTCGACGGCTTGGTGGCATTCAGTCGGTGGAGCGGTTGGAGTATTTGAGTAAGAAAGTCTGGACCGAGGAGCAGGACGAGGAGTCGGTTTGGGGGCAAGGGGAGGTGGGACTGATGTAGAGGCAGAAGCTGAGGCAGATGATTTGCCTTCAACATGGGCAGAAGGGCGATGAGCTTCATTTCTGGATGGGTGAAACGTGTTGTCCAAAGAGTCATTCCCGATGTGAAGAGGTAACGTCAAGAGGACATTTGGAGACTTAAGGCTGACCTGGATGAAGAGAGATGAACAGTTGAAACAGTTAGAATTTACTGACCCACATTCCAATCTCAATTCACATCAAATTACTCTACTTCCTTGTAACTAAATGATAAGGAGAAAAATCCTGGGTCACGTGACAACAATTTAAGAAAATATAACCTTCTGGATTACTCAATTTGGAAATAGTCTGTTTTTCATGTCTCTCTCAGCCAACACACCTGAGGACCGTTCTAAACCAAACGGAAGACAGTGAGGAGTGAAAGACGAGCATGGTGGCTAGATTGAAACTACGACGCAACTGCTTTGCACCCACAAAAAGTACGAGGATATGCTCAGATCACTTTATATCAGGTAGTTTTTCTCTTTTTCATACACAGTGGGTTATAACATTAACCTCTGATTGTAAATTCCAGGCAGATGTTATGAA
The DNA here is from genome assembly GCF_051991245.1 of Festucalex cinctus. Taxonomy (NCBI): domain Eukaryota; kingdom Metazoa; phylum Chordata; class Actinopteri; order Syngnathiformes; family Syngnathidae; genus Festucalex; species Festucalex cinctus. The sequence goes on from NC_135415.1 coordinate 4,566,300, forward strand.
TGTGCCATATTAGCTTTCGTGAAACATTCATACATTTTTGCATAAGTATTTAGGGATGTAACGATATCAAAAAATCACGATACGATATCACGATATGAAGGGCACAATACAATAATTAGCACAATATTGTGGGGGGGTTGGCGATATTTAAAAGAAAAAAAATCACAATACGGTAAAAAAAAAAAAAATAGCTATAAAGGGCCCTCGCAGCCTGGGCCACATTGGGGTACTTGCACGTTGGGGTACTTGCACGTTGGGGTACTCGCACGTTGGGGTACTGGCATATTAGGAGCAAAAAAATTTTAACATGCCATGATAAACCTTTACATGTGATTTTTTTTTTTGACAGGTGTGATGTGTGTGTCAAGCTCAATGGGTTTTGGTTATTGTTAAGATCTGCAAAAACCAGCGTCCTTTTTTATTTTTCGGGAAAGAGTTGACCTGACTTTTTTTTTTTTTTTTGCAAAAGTATATATACCCATCATCGCTTGTACTCATTGCACAGTCATTGCTTTTATTGTCCATAGAGGCGATCAAAAAAAAAAATGAAACAAAATTTAAAAAAAGTACTTATGCTCAGATCGGTCTGATACCAGTGAACATCTTGAGTAGTGGAAAGTAAAAGAATATTCATAAATGACTTAGTTATAGCACGAGTTCACAAATTTTGTTCGAAATACCGTAAGTGGGGTTGTTGTTTTTTTTTTTATGCCTCAAGGACTAGGTGGCGCTGTATTTATAACTGAATTTTGTCATAGAGATACCTTCAGGCCTTGACTATAAATATCATGTCAAGTTTGGGATTTTTAGTAGCAGGTACCGGGGAGTTATTAAGCATATCCTTCATTCACGATACTTCTTTTAACGTCCATAAAGGCTATCAAAAATAAATAAAACTAAATAAAAAATATGTATGTTTGGATAGGTCTGATGCCAGTGAACATTTTGAGTGGTGGAAAGTAACAGAATATTCATAAATGACTTAGTTATCCCACTGAGAATGAGTTTACAATTTTTGTAAAAATAGCGTAAGTGGGGTATTTTTTTTTCATGGCTGAAGAGCTAGGTGGCGCTGCATATATAACTGAATGTTGTCATAGAGATACCTTCAGGCCTTGACTATAAACATACATGTCAAGTTTGGGATTTTTTGGAGCATGTACCGGGGAGTTATCAAGAATATCGTTTTTCATTGCGAAACGTGTTTACAATTTTTGTAAAAATACCGTAAGTGGGGTATTTTTTTTTTCATGCCTCAAGAACTAGGTGGCACTGCATATATAACTGAATGTTGTCATAGAGATACCTTCAGGCCTTGACTATAAACATACATGTCAAGTTTGGGATTTTTTGGAGCATGTACCGGGGAGTTATTAAGCATAAAATTTTTCAGTGCAAAACACAAATTTTGATGCCCCGCCCTCATCATATAGTATTTCGAAAAGTCAAGATTTCCCCCCCTGTCGTTGGCTCAGGTCTTGACATGGTCCAGGTCAAGTCTTAACTCAGTCGGATGAAACGTGTAGGAGAAGTGAGCAAAAGTATGCCCCCTGTAAATGTGCAAAAATCGTCAAAAATGGGACATTCACAAATTCGTAGCTCACTTCCTATTCATTTTAGCACATGGGTCCAAGAGACCTTTTTGTAGGTCTTGGGCTCCCTCATACACCTAAAAATATTCGTCGTTCTTGCTTAAACGTATAAGCGGGGCTGCTTCGTTGAAATTTTCTAGGGGCCGCTACTGAGTCATTTCTGTAAAAATAGCACAATCAACAATAAAATATTGCTAATTTTACCAGGCCAGATGTGTGTGCCAAGTTTCATGAGTTTCTGTGCATGTTTAGACCCTCAAAACTGGCGTGGTTTTCTTGGTGAACGCTTAGCCACGCCCACAGCAATTAGCGAAAACTCACAAACTTCGTGTTGTGACATCATGAAGGCCGAAACCCTCATCTGAGCAAATATGAGGTAGGTCCAGTTAACGTGTTTGGAGAAAAACGTAGAAGAAAATTCGTAAGAAAAAAAATTGCCACTAGGTGGCGCTATCAGTAAGATGAAATATAAGTTCGTAGATGTCTTTAGGGCTGGACTCTCATCAAATGTGTGAAATTTTGAGAAGATAGGATCATCTCGGTCAAGTTAATGAAGCTTTTATTGTCACGAAAAATCTTCAGACTTTGCGTCACCGTAGCGGCCACGCCCTTTGGCGAAAATATGTAAAACTTAATTTTATCATATAGATGTTTTCAGGCCGTGACTATTAAGTTGCATGAGAAGTTTGAGATTTTTTGGAGCTTGAACATGGGAGTTATTAAGCATTTGCTCTTTCTGGACAAATGAAATTTTAAAGGCAATATTTGATGCCCCGCCCCCGTCATATAGTATTTCGAAAAGGCAGGATTTTTTGCCCAGTTGTTCTCTCAGGTCTTGAGATGATAAATACCAAGTTTGAAGTCAATTGGATGAAAAATGTTGTCAAAGGGGGAAAAAGCATGAGCACAGTGAATGTGCCAAATAGGCCAAAATTGGACATTAAAAAAAACATAACTCACTTCCTGTACACTTTAGCTGCATGGTCCCAATAGACTTTTTTTGTGCGTCTCGGGGTGCTACACTTGCCTGCCAATTTTCGTTGCTTGGTTTTTATTTTTCTACGCTAGGGGGCGCTATAGAGTCGCGTTGTTATGACGACTTCATAATATCATATTTTTCGCCGGGCCTGAGGAGTGTGCAAAGTTCGGTGAGTGTTCATGAATGTTTAGGTACCCAAAATCGCGATCCTTTGCGGAGAATAAAGAAGAAGAAGAAGAAGAAGAAGAATTTTTACAAAAACAAAAGGGACCTCGCAGCGGTCGCTGCTCGGGCCCTAATGAGCTAAAAAAGCACAATATTGTGCTTTTGTACATAACAGCAATGCATATAAACCACCTACAATCTCTAATAACAATATTGAGGCACTTATTTGCTAATGCAAGCACACATTAATCGCTTCACAAGCAAATTAGGTTCTCCTTCATCTGGAAATTAGCATAGATTTTAAACATAGATGGCCAAAACATCCCTAATGAAAATTAAACTGCACTAATAAAGTAGCCACTAGAGGGTACTAGAACTGCACAAATGGAAGTCAACCTGACTTTTTTAACAGATGTGTTCCTTTTAAATATTGTGAACATGACAACGACAATATTGTGGCAGTTTTAATATCACGATATCACGATATTGCCCTTATCGTTACATCCCTATAAGTATTAAAGTAATTTTGAACAAAACGTTAACGATTTAACACGATTATCACAATTAACACTAACTCGGGCTTGATCTCTGCTGAGGAATGTTTAGTAAACGTGCGGTCTGTTTGTTAGCAGCTAGCAAGCTAAGATAGCTTGAAGACTTCGATATACAGCAAGACGACACAAACGGACACACACGATTTCATGAATGACAATTGACACCATGAAATTAGTGATCGACGTATTGTTTCAACAATTGTGCATGCGTGCGTGTGGGTGTGTGTGGCTTGACTGATTAAAATAAAAGATTTCCCACTCACTTGAACATGTGATCGTGTGAACGTTATGACGTGAGGACTCACAGGAATTCCAGCGATATATCAACTGTGTCAGCTTGGATGAGACGTGTTGCTCCCATTGTAATACGTCGCTTTGCATCACTTTTTTTTTTTAATCCACAAAAAGGCAAAGACAGACCCAGCTTGCTACATAAAAGTGACGTCCGTGGTCATTCAGCAGACCTGCGAGCGCGTTCTGGCTGCGGAAGTAGATTTGTACGTCAAAGGACCCGCATCTGACCGCCCCCACCCCCATCCCGATTGTCATTGGCTAACTTAGCTGTCAATCTCACCTAAACGTGAAATGAAGTTACTTCACGTGACACCCAGCGACTCATTTTATTGGCTACGAGCAACTTCCTTGTCACATGTCAACCTACGGGAGCCGCCGTGGTCCATAAATAGCCAAGATGCCGTTTGCTGCATTTCGTGTAAGAATTGAGCATTATTTTACGGGACTTTAGCGGTCCCGTACAGGACATAACATTTTAGTCCAAAATCCGGGAAGTACCGGCTAAAACGGGACAGTTGACAACCCTAACTTCCACTTTGCCCTCCATTTTTTGTAGCTAGCGGCTCCAAACGACTGGTTTCAATGTGTCGCAGTAATGTAGAGCCCTACTCTGGACGTTTTATTCTGACACTTTGACACTCTGACACCTATTTCCCACCTTTTAACGAAAAAGCTCGCCGAAAATCAAGCTCGCTACATTCATTTGTTATAGCAGGCTTGCCCTCTGGGAGACGGAGCGGGAGCTAAGCAGTGAGGTTAGCTGGAAGGGTCTATATATAAAATCACAACAGTTTGCCATCTGTTCCAGATTTGCACTAAACGCTGCTCTATATAACAATATGCCTGAAATATCTTTACAGTAGCCTTGTTATTTGACCATTTATAACAGAAACATCTACTTAGTATATTAATACCTTAGCTGTTCACCATGGGTACACCTGGGACGAGAAAACAGCCCTGTGTTTTTTTACTCTGACCGGCCCACAACAACCGGTGCACGGAAACTCATCATCTCCTGCCACGGATATCACAATACTTATTATAATAATCTTTTGGGTTAATTTTAACAGCTATTTAATAGTTTTACTTGACTCTTCTTCAGCGCTCCTCAGTGACGGTCTATGCTCAACTTAAACAAACCATAAACAGGAATTAACGGGTTTGTGTAACCAATTGATTTGTATGAATTAATTTATTAACCTTTGTAGCTAAGCAAAATAAAGATGAGTTGTCTTACTCTAACACAGTATTCAATCTTTATGAGGTCACAACCAACAAGGGATGACTGAGGAAGAGGAGGAACAATGATCTGGTCCTTCCACTCCATAATCTTGCCGGCCTTAACACGACCCCCCTCCAGCTCTGCAATGGTCCTCACATCAATGGTGGTTTTTTTTGTCTGATAGCTTACTCTCTGAAACAAAAGGACACAGTAATTCACAAACATAACTCACTGTATAATAGTCACTTTAAACCATCAACATGCTTCATTTTGTTATCACATTCCTGAAACTTTCTGTTCTTGTTAGACATTCAAATTTTTAATTGATGTCAGCGCAATAGGTCTTAATTTGTTGTCTCATCAACAACATTTCACAAGAGTCTTGTGTCAGCAAACTTTGACATTTCAGAGAGCGGTACACAGGAACAGTTGAGCAATAATCCGGCAACACACACATTTCTCAAACAGCTTATAAAGGCAGTGAATCGATCTCATTGGTTGTGGCTAGACATGCGGGTACCAGTTCTGACATGGAATTATCTGATTGGCTGTTGACCCAGTAATGTGATTCAAGATTCTCTACATCGCATAACATCTCATAGTATTACAGATTGTCCTTGACATCACATAGTCCAAAGATCACCTAAAGGATTAAAGGTTGAAAATAGCCTAGAACTAGTTGAAACTAGAAGATGGTTATATGACGCTTTTTATATCAGTACAAAACAGACACTTGACCTCACGGTCGTGAACCAAACTTAACAGGACATGAACTCAAACCTAACCCCAACTAGACCCCAGACATGAGACAAGACCCAAACATTACTCCTGCATGACTCGAGTGATGACACCCTGCCTTTAAAAGCTGGAGGCTCTGCAGAGACTATCAGTAAGTAAATTCCTCAATCCTCACCTGCAAAGTTCTGTGAAATGACACGCACATTTGCTAAATGTTTGTTAAGTTTACTTGTGTTTCCCTTTTAGGTTTATATGATTGATTGCACCTGGCAATGTGCATTGTCGTCATCAACCTTTGAGGAATGTAACCACACTTGTGACCAATTCATTGCCAGTTGTCAATCACTCGCAGAACAGTCATGTTTTTGTCATCCAGAAAAAAATAAATAAATCTTGCAGTCGTGTCTTGTCATGGCAAAAAAAAAGTAGTTGGAGCTTTCCAACCACCTCTGTGACTTCGACCCCAGAGATAGGAGAGCCCACCTCAGAGTCCCCAGACTTTGCTTCCTCAAAGAAAGATGTGTTGGTGGAATTGAGGACGTCTTCGAAGTATTTTCCCCACCGACTCACAACCTCCCGAGTCGAGGTCACCAGCACCACATCCCCACTATAACAGTGTTGATGGTGCACTGCTTTCCTTTCCTGAGACGCCGGATGGTGGACCAGAATATTCTCAAAGCCGTCTGGAAGTTCGTTTTCCATGGCCTCACTGAACTCCTTCCATGTCCGAGTTTTTGCCTCCGTAACCGCCAAAGCCACGTTCCGCTTGGCCAACCGGTACCTGTCTGCTACCTCCGGAGTCCCACAGGCCAAAAAGGCCCAATAGGAGTCCTCCTTCAGCTTGACCGCAACCCTGATGTTCACCAGCGGGTTCGAGGATTGCAGCCGCGACAGGCACCGACAACCTTACGGCCGCAGCTCCCATCGGCCGCCTCAACAATGGAGGCGCGGAACATGGCCCACTTGGACTCAATGACAATCATTGAACTGTGGCCTAGGGTGTCCTGGTGCAAAGTGCGCATATGGACACCCTTATGTTTGAACATGGTGTTTATGGACAATCCGTGACGAGCACAGAAGTCCAATAACAGAACACAGCTTGGGTTCTGATTTTGGGCGTTCCTCCCAATCACGCCCTTCCAGGTCTCACTGTCATTGCCCACATGACCGTTGAAGTCCCCCAGCAGAACGATGAAGTCCCCAGGGGGAGCGCTCTCCAGCACACCCTCCAAGGACTCCAAAAAGGGTGGGTACTCTGAACTGCTGTTTGGTGTTTTTGTTCAATATTCCTGTGAGTAGGGGGAAGCAGATGCAGTCAAAGATTCATGGGGAGGTCAAATGTATGTCTGTGCTTGTGTGTGCGTACGCGCATGTATGGCTGCATGAGGGTCAAAGAAGTGTGAGGACAGACGGGGTGGCTGAAGAAGTGTGAGGTAAACGGTGGCTATAATGTTGTTAGTTTGAAAAGACAACACTTCCTAAAACATATTACAAAAATATGCATCTACTTAGATCTGATTCTATTTATAATGATAATTTTATGTAGAAATTGGTGAAAAGCCATCATCAGCGATAGTCTCCTTACCCCTGCGAGGACAGGGGTGTTGGTCATAAAATTAAATTAGGCTGAAGAAGAACGGACACGCAGCTAATTGTGAGGGGCATTTTTGGTCTGAGAAAGGCGATTGTTCAATATTCCTGTGAGTAGGGGGAAGCAGATGTAGTCAAAGATTCATGGGGAGGTCAAATGTATGTCTGTGCTAGGCCTTGCGCGCATGTATGGCTGCATGAGGGTCAAAAAAGTGTGAGGACAGACGGGGTGGCTGAAGAAGTGTGAGGTAAACGGTGGCTATAATGTTGTTAGTTTGAAAGACAACGCTTCCTAAAATATATTACAAAAACAAGCATGTACTCTGACGGTTACATTTATATCAGTATCAATTTTACAAAAGGAAATGGTGAGCAGGTCATCGGCGGTATCAGTCTCCTCACCCCTGTGAGAACAGAGGGGTACTGGTCATAAAATTAAATTAGGCTGAAGTAGAACGGATACGCTAATTGTGAGGGTCATTTCTGAGGGTCTAATAGAAATTTATGGATTTTAAATTGCGTTTTGCACACCCTCCTCTATGTATAAATATGAGGCCTTCGCAATGCCACACTCACTTCTCTGAAAAATTCTCAAGAGGTATCGGCTCTGAGCTTCCAAGATGAATCCAGGTAATTAACTCTTGATATTATCTATATATGTATATATACTCATACAAATGTGGCACTTATATTCACTTCTATTAATGTTTTTGCTATGAAATAAAAAAAAACTACATCTTAATGAAGCTTCTGGAAAAGCAAGCATCTTAGTGAGTGATTTATTTATTTAATGGAATGATGCATGCCTTTATTTTTATACTTATAGCGTTTATTTTATTTTGAAGTTATGAGAGATTTTGGAATAAGTCTGTATCAATATGTATTTTTTGTTTTACATTTATTTTAATTTTATAGAGTTAGGAGTTTTTGTTTTTTTTTTGAATGAGTGAATGAGTTCGTATTTCTTATTTTAAATTTGAATTTTTACAGAATTAGAAGCGTTGTTGGATGAAATTCAACTGTATTATTATTCAGCGTCACAAGATGGCGATGTTGTGACAGGAATCCGGCGTAAGTATTTCTTTTTTTGAAACGTTTAGAGCTTTTTCTTGCTTTAAAATTAACTGTTAGTAATGGATATTTACAGAATTGAATGAGGATGTGAACGAGAGGGTTAGACAGCCGGAGATTTTCGTAATTACGAGTGATGAGGAAGAATTGGATGACGAATTACCTGCAGGAGTGAACGGTAAATTTCCTTTTTTTTAAATAAAATAAAACCTATGTATTACTATTTTTTAAATGAACCGGTAATGTTGTATGATTATAGGTGGTGATATACTGAGCGAGACGGTCCCAGAGACTGCTCAACCTGAGGTCATAATAATATCTGACGAAGAAGAAGAAGAAAGAGAAGAAGAAGAAGAGCTATTAAGGCGTGAAAACGTGAGGGCCGAAGAGGAAGGTGAATTCGTCGGGTTTCCACCGATTGAAAGAGAATCTGAAATGGAAAACTCTGAGGGGGGTGACATGGATTTAGATAATGTAGGTCAAGATTTGGCTGAAATTGTAAATGCCTTAAACGATGAGATCTCTATGCAAATCGAGCCTTTTCAAATGCCTGATGAAATCGTCGACGATAATGGCGATCCGTTTGTGGCTATAAGACACATTGAGGATTTTATTGATTTCTTTAATCCTTTAGAGAGGGCTCTTGCACGTCTTAACCAGTCAACTTCAAACGGCGAAGCCGTTGAGGACATACTTGAACCAGACATACATAGAAATGACCAACAGCAATCCTCTGTATCATTTTCACAACATTCCCAGACACACCCACGGAATCAACAGTCTCGGGTACATCGACACATTCAAGCAGAACATCCCCCAGCACCAACCCCCAGTACACAATCCACCTTGCAACAATCTTCAGACACAAACAGACAGGTGGGGGGACAAGTTAGGCGTCCGAATTTTAACAACTTGGAGATAAGACGACGTCTAAATACAACGAGACCCGAAGACCCCCTTGATTTTGCAGCCTTCTACACGAACATTGGCAATAATTTGAATGAAGCTGTGCAGGAGGTAATCAGATCGACTAGTCGCGGTGATATAGTCCAAGCAGAAATAGTGGGTGAAAATGTGAGGGAGCACTGTTACCTAGATGCTGTTAATGACCCGAATGACGTAACTGACGCAGTCCATAATTTGCTAGATCGCATCGCACAATCTAATACAGAGGTACTGGCCGACAATAGTCTAGAACTTGTTGTACAGATTGTATTTGATGTTAATGGCGGAGGAGGTGCCAAACGCAAACTAATTTTGACTACAAATGATGAAATGGTTCAAAAGAAGAAGAGATGTTTGTACATAACGTATGACAAAAATGATAAATTATGCTTTGCAAGATCGTTAGCATACCTGCTTGACGGATCGTTGACTGTTGATCAGGCTACACAGAGGGCTCGTTATTTACAGCAAAGCGTGGGGTTGACTTGTGAGACTGCCGTTAGTCTGAGGGACGTACACAAATTTGAAACGCTTGTGAAACGCAAAATCGTTATAGCTTATAGAGCGGATTGCGAACGCCCCCTGTCTTTTTTTGAGACGCAATACCCCAAATCAGAGGACTCAGTGTTCTTACTGCTATTAGACGGACACTATTATGGAATAAAATCGGTTAAGGAGTTCATAGGGAAATCCTACTTTTGCAGACAATGTTACAAAGGGCATAAAAACCAAGAACAACATAGTTGTGAGGGGCATTGTCACATCTGTCTCGACCCTACCTGCAAACAACAACCGTTCAAAGCCATTCATTGTAACGATTGTAACAAAATATGTCAGAACGAGAGTTGCTTCGTTAAACACAAAGAACGCAGACAGACCTTAAAATCCGAGACTAGCAACTGTGAGAAATACAAAAAATGTAGCGAATGCAGTGTGGAATATTACGTCAAATCACAGGGGGAGAATGTTAAACATAAATGCCCTCAAGCCAAATGCACAGTATGTGGAGAGGTTCTACCTAAGGGCGGTGATGAGGCGAGAGGAAACCCTCATCTGTGTTACATGCAGCCTCTAAAACCGGAAGCGCCTTGTAAACAAATAATTTACTACGATTTTGAAACATTCGTAGGTGCTGACGGTAAACACAAACCCTACCTAGTGTGTACCAAATCGACAAAGGGGGTGGAAAAACATTGGTTGGGTCTTGATTGCGTCGAACAATTTCTTGATTATGTCAGGAACCCTCGTTTTGAACAGTCTAAACTAATCGCTCACAACGCCAAAGGTTTTGACGCTTACATCATTCTAAACAAAATGGTAGACATGGGGGTTAATGTCAGCGTCATTATGCAAGGGAGCAAAGTCATTTGTTTCTCAGATACGGACTACAAACTGGGGTACATCGACTCCTTGTCCTTCCTCACGATGCCCCTCAGCTCCTTGCCTAAAGCTCTAGGTTTCATCGATCAAACTAAAGGGTATTTCCCCCATGGCTTCAGCTCTCTAGACCATTTAAATTACATCGGTCCCTACCCTGATCCAAAATATTATGGGGTAGAGCGTATGTCTTTCTTTTTTCTTTTTTTTTCTTTTGTACATTTATTTGAACATATAAACAGATGAACAGCAGAAATAAAACAGAAAACAACAATCAAAAGAGAAGAAAATCCCAATAAAATAATCATTCAATCAATCATAACTTACATGTTCAAAAGGGAGTAGGAAGAAGTTAAAAACTTATCTAGTCCTACCCCTTTTACTCAATATATTTAAACTTATTTCATTATTAATACAATTTTAATTGACTAATTATTAAAAACATAAAAAATAAAAAAATAATAATAATAATAAATGATATATATAATCCAAGTTATATATATATATATCCATATACACATATACATACATACATATACACAAGTGCACTTAACATATTCACATTTACCAAAAACATATATACATAAATTTACTAAACATATACCATAATACCTATCTAGATCATTTACACATACATGTACATTTTTCATATTCTGGTCTGACATAGATAATTTTTTTGAACTTTACTTTTAAACATTTTTTTAAACTCCAGCATTGAGTCACAATTTTTCAGAGCAATTTCCAGATGATTCCACAGATCAACACCTTTTACAGATACACACCTTTGCTTAATATTTGTTCTTATTTTGGGTTTTTTGTACACACTTGTACCCCTTATATCATAAGGACTGTGTCTAATTTCAAATAACTTCTGAGTACTGTGGCAGAGTAAATTGTTATAAACTTTATACATTATTTGTGCTATTTTAAAATCCACCAAGTCATAAAATTTCATTGCATTTAATTTAATAAATAGTGGATGTGTTGGTTCTATATATTTTGATCCATTAATAATTCTTATAGCTTTCTTTTGCAATTTGAAAACGGTGTTAGTATTTGTTTTATATGCCATTCCCCATAATTCTACACAATAGGTCAAATATGGTAATAATAATGAACTATATAATATATATAATGATTTCATGTTTAAAACATCCTTACTTTTATAGAGTATCCCTATAATTTTTGACATTTTCCTTTTAACAGTTTCTATGTGTGGCTTCCAACATAATTTATCATCGATAATAACTCCAAGGAATTTATTTTCATTCACCCTTTCTATTTCAATTGAATTCACCATAATTTTAACTTGATGAGTGATTTGTCTAGTGCCAAAAACTATGAACTTGGTTTTATTTAAATTCAATGATAATTTATTTACATCAAACCATTTTTTTATTATATTCAATTCATACTCCACAGTAGTCAGAAGCTGCTTCAGGTTTTCTCCTGAACAATAGAAAGTTGTATCATCAGCAAATAAGACACTTTTCAATATTTTTGAGACATAGCAAATATCATTTATGTACAGTATAAATAATTTAGGGCCAAGCACAGACCCTTGGGGAACTCCATGAGTGATCTTCATGTGTTCTGATTGTACATTATTAAACTGCACATACTGATATCTATTTTCCAAATAACTTTTCATCCACTTATAAGCTAAACCTCTTATTCCATATTTATTTAATTTATTCATTAATATAGAATGATCTATAGTATCAAAAGCTTTTTTTAAATCCATAAAAATCCCAACAGTAAATTTTTTATTATCTATTTCGGTAGATATTGCTTCTACAAGCTCCATGACTGCCATTGAGGTGGTCCGTTTTTCTCTAAACCCATATTGGGTTTCACTTAAGAGCTTATGTTTCTCAATAAAATTATCCAGTCTATATGAAAATAATTTTTCTAGAATTTTTGAGAACTGTGGCAACAATGATATTGGTCTGTAGTTATTAAACGTGTGTCTTTCTCCACTTTTATGAACAGGAATGACTTTGGCTATCTTCATTTTTGATGGAAATATACCAGTTTTAAATGATAAATTACAAATATATGTAAAAGGTTGTACAATATATTTCATAATACTTTTAACTAATGTCATATCAATGTTAAGACAGTCAGTAGACTTTTTATTTTTTAATGTTTTCACAACATTTAATACTTCTATATCATTAACATCATTAAGAAACATTGTGGATGAATTATTTACAATGTTCTTATCTATTTCACGTTTGTTTCTTGGCTCTGGGATTTTGTTTGCCAAGTTACTGCCCACGTTAACTAGATATTCATTAAAATTATTAGCTATGTCAGAAATTTCATCAATTACCACATCGTTATCTTTTATAAAATATTGTGGAAAATTTGTTTTTTTAGAACTTTTTTTAATTACATGATTTAGTGTTTTCCATATTTCTTGTGTATTGCTTTTATTCTGTTCTAATAATTCATGGTAATAATCTTTCTTTCTTATTCGAATAATATTTGCTAATTTATTTTTATAGATCTTGTACTTTGTTTCAGCTTCCACAGTTCTCAATTTAATAAATCTTTTATATAAATTATTTTTCTTTTTGCATGCATTCTGTATTCCCTTCGTCATCCATGTCTTATTTGGACCTTTATACTTTCTTGTAATTTTAATTGATGGACAATGTTTATTATATAAAGAAATAATGGTTGACTGAAATTCACTATATGCAATATCAGGATCGTTATTTGAATAAACCTCAGACCAGTTGTGTTTCTCTAAATCCAACTTAAAGGCAGCCATGGAGCGTGTTGTTCTTACTCTAGTTTCAAATGTGTAAGTAGTCGGCTTCATTTGATGTCGACGGTCCATCGTACAAAGTTTTTTGAATGGTACGAGGTAGCGTGTAAGGGAACCTTCAATTTTGCTCAGGAAGCTCTAATGTACTGCAGAAATGATGTGAATATTTTGGCGACAGCTTGTGAGAAATTTAGAGAGGAGTTTCTTAATGCGACTGGTACAGACCCGTTCAATTCTGTAACTATCGCCTCCTCCTGCATGAAGGTGTTCCGGAACAATTTCCTAACACCTAAAACATTGGCTATTACGCCGACCGATAATTACATACAACAATCCAAATCATTCTCACGCGACTCGATCCAATACCTAATGTGGGTGGCGCACAGCCAAAAAATACCTATTATTCACGCCTTAAACAAGGGGGAGGTCAAGATCGGGCAGTACTATGTAGACGGGTACGCTTTGATAGACGGCGTAAAATATGTATGGGAATATCTCGGATGTTTCTATCACGGATGCCGTGAATGTTACGATCCTACTCAAAAGTGTCCTATGAGTAAACGACCGTTTCAAGAAAAGTTTGACAGGGTTAAAAAGAAAATACAGGATCTAAAAGTCAAGCACGGTGTACAGCTTGTGTTGATGTGGGAGCATGAGTGGCTGCGGTTAAAAAAGTCAAATCCGGATGTAAGAGAGTTCTTGCGCAATTCAAAATTCCCTGAGCCTCTTATACCACGTAAAGCTCTTTTTGGAGGGAGAACGAATGCCTTCGTGTTACGTTATACGGCTGCCCCCAGTGAACGTGTAATGTACGTCGATGTTACATCGCTTTATCCTTTTGTCAACAGCACATGTGCCTATCCGTTAGGACATCCTACCATCATTCACGACAATTTCGATGACCCCCAAAAGTATTTTGGGTTCATCAGAGCTAAAGTCAACCCTCCACGAGGCCTCTATTTCCCCCTGCTGCCCTACAAAACGGCAAGAGGTAAACTGGTGTTTACACTTTGTCGCACGTGCGCCGAACTTAACAATCAAGAAAGTTCGTGTTCGCATAACGATGACGAGAGAGCCTTAACCGGTGTTTGGGTTACGCCTGAATTCAACAAGGCTCTCGAGCTGGGCTACACCGTATCACAAATTACGGAGGTGTGGCATTTTGACTCGTCGAGTAGCGACGTCTTCAAAGCATACATCGATACATTCCTTAAAGGGAAGCAAGAGGCCTCGGGGTATCCTTCCTACGTCGTTGATCAGGCAGGTAGGGAAAAGTACATCGAAAACTATGAGACTCACCAAGGTATTAGACTAGACCCCTCAAAAATAAATGTGAATGCGGGTAAGAGGCAGGTGTCTAAATTATGCCTCAACAACTTTTGGGGCAAATTGGGACAGCGTGATAATTTGGATAAAACAGAGATTGTAAGCAGCACAGAACGCTTCTTTGAATTGTTATTTTCGGGGGTGTACGAGATCAAAGCCTTTCACTTCCTCAACGATCAAAGGTCGATCGTGCAGTACAGCTACCACCGACGTTGCAACGTCCCCCCCCTCCAAAACCGCTAACATCTTTGCAGCATGCATGACCACGGCTTATGCACGTCTAAAAATGTACGCATATTTGGAGCGACTGCAGACGAGTGTTTTGTACACCGACACGGACAGCCTCGTCTATGTAGTCAAAGACAGCGAAAGTCCTTTGGAATTAGGTGACTATTTGGGGGATTTGACTGACGAGTTGGGAGGAGATAGCATTCAGGAGTTTGTTTCAGCGGGTCCTAAAAGTTACGCCTACCAAACTAGGAACAGCATGAAAACGGTAATGAAGGTAAAAGGTATCACACAGACCCATGACACTTGCAAACGCGTCAATTTTGACAGCATCAAGAATTTAGTCGAAGGGTACATTGACTCATCAGGCACACAAACCAGAACGATTGAAACGCCTCAACACACTATCGTGCGTAACAAAAAGGGTTTTCACCTAAAAAACATGTCATTCATGAAAAAGTTCAGGGTAGTATATGACAAGAGACGTCTTATCCCCCACGGACGCACCTGCCTTTCGGTTATTAGTGTGTTTTGTGAAATGGAGTTAAATCAAGTTGATTTTGATCCGAGGCTTCAACCCCCCTTTTCTTGTTTAATATCTGGACCAAGCGGGTGTGGAAAAACATATTTTGTAAAAAGTATCTTGGAAAATTGTAACCATGTTATGAAAAGTCTTCCTGACAATGTTGTATGGATCTACACTTCTTTTCAACCTCTGTACGAGGAACTTCAAAAGCTGAATAAAAATATTAACTTTGTGAAAGGTCTCCCTGATTCTTTTGAGGATGAAAGTTTGTTTCCAGCGCGTCAAAGTCATTTGGTTATTCTGGACGACGTCATCTTTCAGGCGTCGGACCACCCTGAGGTGGTAAGAATTTTTACCCAATATAGACATCATAGGAATATGAGCCTCATCATGTTAACGCAGAACATTTTTCATCAAGGTAAATACAGCTGGACAATCAGCCTCAACAGTAATTATATGGTGTTGTTTAAAAACCCGCGTGATAAATTACAAACGAGTGTTTTGGCTAATCAGATATTTCCCTCAAAGAAAAAGTATTTTTTGGAAAGCTTTGAAGACGCTACCAAAGACGCTCACGGGTATTTATTAGTGGATTTAACCCCGACATGTCCAGATCAATATAGACTGAGGACGGGCTTACTAGCTCATCAGTGGCCTACCGTCTACATACCCAAGACTTAATAAGATGTCGAAGCTTTTAAAAAGAAATGCTCCGCTGCTCAAAACTTTGTTTCACGCCAAGCCCAAGAAACGTAAAGACATACTTTTGCGCGGTCCCGCTAGCTTGGTGAAAGCTCTCTGCGAGATTGCTCTAAATCTCTTAAAAGGTCACATACCGCTAAGTCCTTCGCAGTATAAGAGGCTAAAAAAGCAAAAGAAGGTGACCAGAGAATTGGCCGATAAGAAAAAAAGTCTGAAGAAAAAACGTGCGGTCTTGATTCAAAAGGGTGGTTTTATCTTACCCTTGTTGGGGGCATTCGCCCCTGTCCTCGGAAGTCTTTTAGGCGGTCTAATAAATAAATAAACTTTAACCAACATGAGTTTGAGAACAGCTCAGAAAATGTTTCTTGTCTCACCTCACCAACTGGAACGTTTAAGCAGGCCGGAACCAACCATTCGAGAGACGGCGGAGCGTAATTTGGATTTTAAAATGAAGGAGGTCCTAGAAGATAGTTCTCTAGACCAGTATGAGAAAATTAAAAAGTACCAATCCTTGATGCAACGATATTTAGGGTTGCTCAAACAAGGGGAAAACGAACGACAACCAATCAACCTGACTCTACCTGCTGAGACATCAAACACATCCCCATCAGATGAAGCGACGGGTTTGGAGAATGAAGCCTGGCTCGACATCGTCCAAACAATCCCTTCTCGTTACCGTAAAAACGCCGATTATGTTTTAAGAAAACTGTCTACCGACGAAAGAGGTTGGACTCCTCGCAGCGAATTCATCTTCAGAGGTAAGCCCGTCAGAGGATCCCACATGACTGATTTACTCAAACATCTCATCGGCAAGAATGTTTCATCGCAAGGTCCTAGAGGTTGGAGCGAGTTTCTACACACCCTCTCAGAACTCAATATACCCGAAACAACGGTTTCTAACCCACATGCACGCGAGGAGTTGAGACGTCTAAAAAACGGCTCATATACATCTAATCCCATTGTTAAGGAATCTTCGAACGGGAAAAAGAAAAGAAAACGGACTGCTTTGACTATAAAGTGGGAGGGGTTTTAAATATGACACTTATTTTATGTAAGGAAAAACACATCACTCTGTATTGCCTTTTAAATTGCTTTTATTGAATAAATGATTTGAAAAACATAATCCGTTACAATGACATTTTTTAAATTTGTTGAAAGAACATGATTTTTGTCCTCCGCATGGTTTGCAGGTAAAAAAACGGTGTCGCCGAACAAAAGCAGATACCATAGCATCATTCTTGATTACATCGTTGGTGTAGCAGTCCATCACATCCTGGTAAGACTCTCCACACCCTCTATGGCTCAGGTAGTACACACAATGAGGGCCGCAGGCCGCTGACAGTTCGTGTTGTAACTGGCGATTATGGTAAATTATACGGTTAGAATACTTTTCCAGAAAAGACTTTATACTTTGTGGGTAATATTTAAAATCAGGGGGAAAGCCGAAGGGGTCGAAAAAAGATGCAGAGTCGTCCTTTTCCAAGGTGAGAGCCAACCAATGTTCTCCGGGTTTAGAGCGGGGGTGTGTATTAACTATATAGTATATGGGGGGCGAGGGTTTCAAGGAGGATAACTCGTCCGAAGCGTAAACGCCTCCAAATAAATGTCCTTGTAAACGTGTCATCAAACTCTCCAATTCCCTTCCGTTCATCTCCTCAGTAATAGTCCATTAACACTTCCCTCTTCGAGTTAATTTCTAAAATAGAGTCGTAACAAGCGTACACAATAAGTGTGGCGGTATGGGGAAGCGGGGTCCTGAATCTCCTCTCCAATCTGAGTGTACCGCTGGACACAGGGGATAAAGCCTCTGTGTCCTGGCTAGGATTTAGATTAAAGGCAAACAGAGCATAGCCTTGTTGAAAGTCTTCGTGGTCTATACTTAGAGGTAAATCTTTTAAAAACCTCCCCGTCGAGGAAAACAAGTTATGAAACTCGCGCACTGCGTTTCCTGCGTTAAATTGGGGTTGAAACGCCTTAGATGGGATCTGCCGCCCTTCTTGAGTTAGGGCTAGGTATTCAATATTGTGGTGGGCAAAGTTAAAAGGATTTAAATTCTTCCGCCCCACAAAAGCGCTGTGATTGACGAGTGCTAAAACCACATACTTTGGCGTATGTCCCAAAAAGAGATTGTCTTGATGGCAGATCCTCGATAACTGGGGTATAGAGTAAGTCTTTACGTTGATCCTCGATAGGGGGTACAGCGCGTTGTCTTTGTGGAGAGCCGCTGCGTGACCCAAAGAAACGGCCGGTGCGACCGCTACTTTTTTTACAAAAAGGGTGGCTCCTATTATCTTCAGAGAGCAATCAGCGTCGGGGGGACTCATTAAACAAAAATCATCGCTGGCTCTTGTTAGCTTTAGCCTTAGATCCACGTTATTTAAGAGGTATCTCTCACAAAAGAAAATATCCGAGTGAATGGGGCCTAGGAGTTGAAATTCCCTGGACCTCTCAATCAATTGGGCTCTGTGAACCAGCCCTTCATTAACATCATTGCCCGTGAGCGATGTTGAATCCATCCGCCCTCGTGTATCTTTGAAGAACATGGCTGTGCTAAATTGGCTTTTGAGAGAATCCTCTGAAAAGTTTAACAATGTTTCAATCATAGCTCTGTAAGGGTGAGTAGCGCTTGATTGTGAGATGAGTCTATCCCCTAATGTAACATCTACTTGGGTAAATATTGTGTTTAACGGATAGTTAATGATGCCTACGTGGTCGGTTGGGCCCAGATGAGAGCCGTCTCTGTGTGTTACTCGCAAACGCAGGTAAAGCATTGTGGCCGAGAGATCCATATATTTAGAACCGTCCCCCGGTATGAAGAATTCAATGGGTCCTTGCTCCGTCAAAGCTGATAAGGGTGAAATTTCGACGTATTGGCTTTGTTCTATCGAAAGTTGGGTCATTGGGGGTGAGAACAAATCTAATTCCGACAGAGTGCATTCTTGCGACTTGTGATGTAAAAGAGCCATTTTCGTCAGATTGTTTAAGAGAAAATGTCGGCGTTGCTTCTTCGGCGCTTCCTTCTTGAGACTGATTTCCTTTTGACTGCACGCCTACGCTTTTTATGAGTAACCAGTCTCTGACCTATCGGTCTCCTCGAAGGTCTTCGAGCCAAAACCATTAACCCGGATCCATCTTGATTCTTTTCTCTTCTCTGTATTCTTTCCATCGCACGTCCTGCTACATCCATGGCAATATTTTTAGCCGCCGACTGCAGGTGAGGTTTCGCTACTGTAAAACCTTTTTTGACTAAAGGTACGACAAAACGGAAAAGTTTAGAAAAAATGGAGCCCAAACCTCGCCCATATTGCACAGGGGCCCCGTGAAAACCCGGAAGCGACCCTCCTGCTTGGGTTTCGTAATAATTAACAAAGCGATACAGGTCAGGGTGTGTCTCCATCACGACCATTGTTTTTTACCTCGGTTTAAAATGCAGGGTAATAATTATCTTTCCGTATTTAAAATTAACCGGCTGATTCTGATCCGTCTTAATCTGTATTCCTACTTCTTCAATATGTCTCCTACTAATAGGCAGGTAGTAAGCAGGGTTGAAAGTTTTAAAAATAAACTCCCCGTATCTCCCTTCGATCGGAACAGTCCTCAATAACGGAGCATAGGCATCCCCTACCGTCTGGTGTTGCACCACGTCTGTATAAACGTATAAATGGTATTGACCCGCCTTTATATCGGCTGGGTACGGGGCAGGTAACCAATTAGGTTTTATAGTAAACCATTGTCCTTCCTTCATACCAAGTATGTAAGCCAACGGTGCATTAAAGCGGATCTTATAACATCCGGTTGACGACATCCAAAGAAATTTCCGCATATTAATATCGTAATGGAGTAAAATTTGGTTGCCTATTTTATTTTTTAAAATATACAGAACCGCCTCTCGTAGCTTGTCAAGATCTTCATATTCCCCGGATGTAATATCTAAGGTGTGGGTTACAAATTCGTTTTTATCAGACCCCCTAGCTGTCTCGGAGTTCTTTGCATCCTTAGCTTTGGAAAGCGTCATATCTTTTATATAGAAGTAGTCTGGTTTTCGGGTACGTTTATCCAACTACGAGGGTATGAAATCTCAGTCAGGGCCACCTCCCAACTTCCTTCGAGATCAATGTGTTGGGCCAAATTCACTCTGAACTGTGAGATTGTGTTGTCCGTATACACATCCATACTAGCGTTAGAAGGTAGAGTAACGTAGAATCCTCCATCGTGTAAGGGATCCATGCCGGCTTCTGATACAAGTTGTATTTGAAACTCTTTTTTTAAACGTCTACAATCTGAGAAGCGGGGACCCAGCTATCGAATTTCGAGGGCCATCCCTTCCAACGAACGAGGAATTGTCTCTGCCCCCTCACCGTGCGCCTTTTAAGGATTTTCTCAATATGGAATGTGTGGTCTTTTGATACGCTCACCTTCTGTAATTCACCTTCGTAAAACGATCCTTCTATGACATCCCCGTCATAATCTTTCAGTTTGTAGACGGGTGGAAAACAAGGAAGACATTCAGATATGGTAAACAATTCGTCCGTAAAGCTCTGCTCGTATTTTTTATCAAACACTCCTCTTAATTTAGATATCCTCACCACATCTCCTGTTTTAAAACGCATTTTTAATTTCCCACTTTGCTCTATCGGCATATTACCGTATAGATTCTGGAAAACCTGTTGAGTATTTCCGTCAGTAACTTGATTGGGCTTCATTTTTATACATTTATGGTAGCTTTCGTTATAACTACTTACTAAATCTTGTACGACGTCGATGTTTCTGGCCGTAAAATATCTCCACATTCTAGTTTTTAAAGTTCTATTAAACCTTTCAACAACCTGGGCTTTCAGATCACTGGCAGTAGCAAAATGAACAATGTTGTGTTTTTTCATCAGGTTCTGAAAATGTCTGTTAAAAAATTCTTTACCCGCGTCGGTCTGTATTTTTCGAGGCGTCCCACTCTCAGACAAAACAGATTCAAAAGCTTTAACTACCTGCGGAGCCGTCTTATCCTTCAAAATGCGTACGTAGTCTTTTTTTGAAAAAACATCGATGACGGTCAGTAAATATTTAAATCCATCGTTGACGCCAGCCAGGGCCTGCATATCGCAGAGGTCTGCCTGAAATTGATTCAGCGCCATTGGGACAAAAACCCTGTTTCGTGGGAAATTGATTCTAGCGGGTTTGTGTAAGGTGTAGGCATCTTGCTCGATTAAGAAACCCCTGACTCGATCACGATTTACTTTTTTACCCGTAACATCCTGTACACCTAAGTGTAAACGCTCTACACCACCAAAACTGGCCGGGTGTGAGGCATCGTAGTAAAGCTTCTCCATACACTTCCTCTCAGCCATCATCATCAGAAAATGAATTTAAATGATATATGCAACGATTATTTATTGATAAATTCACACAGACATGACTTCTTTTATTTTTTTTTGGTTTATTACATGATTTCCATAGTATAATCATACACAATAGTAAAAATGATTACATGCATAATGCTAAAAGGCAATACTAAGAATTAATATACTCAAGGACTCGGGATAAGACATAGGGACTAACTTTTAATTCAACGACGGTTTGAAATTCTTTTAATTCAACAGGTAAGTCTAAAGGGTAGTTATTTTCTAGACAGTATTTTGCAGAATCAACAAACCGAGTCAAAATTGTTACCAGGTGACCTACACCCACGTCATCACACCATGCATCCAGAATGGCTTTAATTGTATTGGCCAAACCCAAATGACTCTCGTTCACAACACGTCTGACAAAACAATCCCAAGATACATGAAATAGCGAATGAGACAATGATCTGACTTTTTGCATAATCAACAACATTTTGTCAATTCGTCCGTCTCGGTCAGAAGTATGTAGAATGGTTCTCTCCAGAATGTCCGCCCAATTACACAAACCGTAATATCGAAACAACAATTTTCTGAAGATATTCCCCATCGTGTGTCTCTATTTAGAATTGTAGTACTTGTCCAGCAGAGTCTTGAGGTCGTTCGACAGCGATCCGGGGCCTTCAAGGGCGTCCAGTTGCTCGAGCTTGTTCGAGTATCTTCTTCTCTTGTTCGAGATCTAGCAGGACAATCTCGGCCGCTGTCTTGACCTTCTTAATGTCGGTAGTCAGATGAAGCAAGTTCAACATGTAATGAATGCTGGGGAGGAATTTAGGCGTGCACAACAATGCTATCACACGATGATAATGTTTCTTAAAATACTCATCATCGTCTATTTCTAGACACTGGTGCTGCCTCTGGCTGGGATGGTTGATTAAACAGCCATTACATTCATCTCTACTGTATTTAACTATAACTTGATTGAGGAGATGTCCTATAGTCTGTTTTATACAGTTGTATTGTCTTATCCCGACTAGAGGTGTGCAAAATTTCCGATTCTTAGATTATTCACGATTCGGCCGTGGAACAATCGAGAACGATTCACAAACGTCCAAATTCCGATTATATAAATATGCCAAGGGAAGCGAAACTAAAGTGACCGGAGCGAAAAGTACGCGGAACTGAAACGCAGTAGCGCGCGCGGTCTTCGGGACGCTTTTTGGGACGGACCGAGATTACACATCCACAACTCACGCCTCGAGATTCAAAACAACAACAAGCATGGCTGAGCTGACCAACCCACCTCTTCGTGAGATCAGACCTGCTCCGAAAAGGCAAACAACTTGAGGCGGAAGTATCAGCTAGCTGGCTGCAGTGCGTCGGTTAGCGTTCTACAGGGCGCCGCGCAGTGATACGAACGAACGAACAGAAAAGTAGTGGCTGGCGGTAATGGCGTCTGACTTTATTCAGAAAAGAGTATTGTGGTGTAAATGTATCACGCTTTTGAAAACAAAAAGTTTTTAGAAGAAAAACGCTTTATTTCCGAGACCCCAGCCAGCTTGGTGGACTATTTTCCTCTCGTCCAACGCCGAAGTCAGTGCTGATCGCACACACGGGAGGTGAGGATCAAATTGAGATTCATGTTAAAAAAGCCGAACGATCCCATTAATGTTTACACGTTCATGTTTACACAAGTTAAAAAGCAGAAAAGCACTTGAGGTTTTTTTTGGTTTTTTTTGTACCTCTGAGAAACTTTAATGTTTACATGTTCATCTTTACACAACTTAAAAAGCAGGAAAGCACTTTTTTTTTTTTTAGGCATTTGTATTGAAGTAGTAGTTCACATTGTCTTTCATTTATACCTCAGTGCACTTTTGAGTGGATAAAAATAATATATTTTTGCTCAATGCTATGTTTTATTCTGTTGAAGACTGAATATACTTAAAAGCTGTTGTTACAGAATGAGGACTTGAGTATTTTATTTACTGTTTTGAACTGTTAACTTGATACTGAAATAGTAGTTTGTTTAGGCCTGAGAGGACTTTTGTACTATTTTTGTAACTAATGTACGAAACATTAAAAGCACCAAAATACATTGTTTTTTTTCTGCTGCCTGGGGGGGAAATCAATAATCGTTTTATAATCGAATCGTAGCCTCTAAATCGTAATCGCAATCGAATCGTGAGGTGCCCCAAGATTCCCACCTCTAATCCCGACACAGCCAACTGTCCGGGGGCCCGTTCCAGACAAGGTCCCAGTCCTTGTCAAGGTTTGTAGGTGAAGGCAAAGCTGTTGGCGGGCACCCCTCCACAACGTCCCCGTCAGAGGTTAGTTGCTGCTGAGGCTGCTGCTGCTGAGACTCCTGAGGCTGCTGAGGAGGTAGGTGTTCGTGCCGGGTATTGAGTTCCTCAGGAGTCATCAGCAGTTGTGAATACTCCAGTGAGGCAATGTACTCATCGGTCAGCTGCACTTCTTGAGAGTTCTCCGGCGGATGGGTGTTCTCGTCGGCAGTCGCGGGGTACTGGGAACAGTCCAACTGCTCTCGCTCAAGGTGGGTCGCGGCTGCCTCAACGTCCTTTCCCTCCTCAAAGTCAGAGCTCTCTGTCTGCGTACCTTTTGAGACTTTAAGCCGCGATCCTTCCACCGGAGGCACCACACTCCGGGCACCCAGAGGCGTCCACGATGTTGCCAGGCGTCTGGAACTCTGTCTGGTAGGAGGCATCGTTGTCGTCGTTGGCTTTTTCAGGCAAAGTGTAGTCCGGCTGGAGACTCCTGCTCTTATATTACATAGGGGCGGTTATATGGGAGGGATTTGTTGTAAAGAGGCGTATTTTCCCATTGTCTAAGTGGTAGGGGGGCTGTCCTTGAGGGGGGTTGGCTTATGACGTCAGAGTAGGCGGTTCATAGGGGCGTTGACTACTCAAACGTCAACGCCTTCCTTACACCCACAATGTTTCGCCAATGCCGGCTGTCCAAAAAGAGGGTGGAGATTTTTTCAGAGTGCGCATCCATCCTCTCATTCCATTCAGCCAACGGTAGGGTCAAAACCCTCAAAAAAACACCACATTCAGTGTTAAATGCTTCCAAAGTAAAAAACAGTTCATTCTGATTTGTGCGATCACCAGTCTCTATCAGGTTGTTAGAATCAATTTTCACCTTAAAAAACCAACGACCTGTAGGCGTTGTCCTCGAGACCCATGTAAATGTTAAAACATTCCATGGTTCAGACGACTTCATACATTCTTTCAACACTCGAGGTTCCAGTTGATTTAATATACCGCAGTCATTAGAGTTTAGAGTCCCATAGCCACTAGGTGATGTATTTTCAACACCGTCCATGCTAAAATACAGACACAGCTCACCTATCTCGTAAAGGAAGCGGTATCCCCATGAGGCAGATGGATCCAAAGACCATATTTCCTCCAAAGACTCTGCGGGGGGTTTCTGAATACGTCGCAAAAACATCTGCTTCTTACGCGGCGCATCCAAAATCGAGTCGGTCCCAGTGCGTCCCATCTGCACTGAAACATTTGTCTCGCTGATTACATTGATTTTCCCCGCCATCCTCGCTGTAGCTCTATCGGACTGTTGAAGCGCTTGTTATATCCTTTTTACCCATACTAAACCACTCCCTCCGATCACGTCATTCAATCTCATTATTATTCACTCAATCTAGGGGGCGTGCACCGGAAGTTAACCAAACAATTAGCATTTGAACCCGGGTCAGCCATGATATCTGCAAAAACAGGTAGGAACACCACCTACACATCATCCATCTTCATTAAGGGGTCATTAATCTTCATTAAATGACATCAGGAAGTCATTAAGGGTCATTCATCTTCATTATATAACACCTGGAAGTCATTAAAGGTCATTCATCTTCATTAAACGACATCCGGAAGTCATTAAAGGTCATTCATCTTCATTATACGACATCCGGAAGTCATTAAAGGTCATTCATCCTCATTAAACGACATCCGGAAGTCATTAAAGGTCATTAACCCTCATTAAATGACATCTGGAAGTCATTAAAGGTCATTAACCCTCATTATATGACATCTGGAAGTCATTAAAGGTCATTAACCCTCATTATACGACATCTGGAAGTCATTAAAGGGTCATTAATCTTCATTAAATGACATCTGGAAGTCATTAAGGGTCATTAATCTTCATTAAATGACATCAGGAAGTCATTAAGGGTCATTAACCCTCATTATATGACATCTGGAAGTCATTAAATGGTCATTAATCTTCATTAAATGACATCAGGAAGTCATTAAGGGTCATTAACCCTCATTAAATGACATCAGGAAGTCATTAAAGGTCATTAACCCTCATTATATGACATCTGGAAGTCATTAAAGGGTCATTAATCTTCATTAGGGAGGGGTCATGACCCACACATGACCCCCCTAATCTAATTAAGAATGTCATCCATCAAATTTTGACAGAAGCGGCCTTGTAATATTCTCTCTTGCACAAACAACAGTCAGGACCCGCCCCCCCACCCGAAGACGGAGGGAGGCTACCCTCTTGTCTACCAGGGTGAACCCCAACGTACTGGCGCCGAGCCGGGGGGGCAATATATGCCCACACCTGCTCTGCGCCTCTCACCATGGGAAACTCCAGAGTGGAAGAGAGTCCAACCCCTTTCGAGAGGACTGGTACCAGAGCCCAAGCTGTGTGTGGAGGCGACTCTGACTATGTCTAGTCGGAACTTCTCGGCCTCACACACCAGCTCGGGCTCTTTTCCTGCCAGAGAGGTGACGTTCCATGTCCTAAGAACCAGCTTCTGTAGCTGGGGATCGGTCCGCTAAGGTCTCCGCCCTTGGCTGCTCCCAGCCTACTCTGAACCCGACCCCTTTGGGTAACTTGGATCACTTGCATGATCAGTGTATATTCCTGTAAATTGTTTCATGACATAAACTGCACAGATTGGTGAAAATGGGACTTGAGAGGATTTGATGCAATTAGAGGAAGGTTTACCTGCATCAGGGAGGCACTTATGTTACTTGTATTCTTCTCCGATTTATTGTGGATGGCAGTTGACAGCTGAATAATCTGGCCTGGTGTGTAACCCTTCTTGTCAATCTGGGCTTTCAGCATCACTGTGCCGGTTTTTAATAGCATGTAGCTGAAATCCTGGATCACTGAAGAAGAGCAGGGACCCTGCATAGAGACAGGTCGCTATAGTAAGTCGACAAAATATTTTTGGAAATTAAGCTGTGCTCATATCTCTAAATACTGTACTGTAAAGGTGTATATTCACTGCCCACATCTCTCTTCAGAAAAAGATTATCATTTCAATTAGACTTCTTTGTTTTTTTAACTTGGTTAAATAAAGGATAAGAAACTGAAGTCAAGTCTAAAGGATGACCTGTCTGTGGAGCTACCCAGCTGCATGTATGTCGTCACCTAAATGAAAGCCAAATTCCCCAATATTGTCCAAACAGTGCATTCATAAATCAAAATAAATACAGTTAATGGCTCACCCATATGTCTGGAATTGTGTTTAAGTTGAGGGGGTCCAACAGGTAGAATGCTTTCTCTGCGCTGTAATCTTTGGTAAAACGTGGCGTGTCAACAAAAGCTCTTATTCGGTAGACTATCCTACCATAGTTGCCTTCAAATGATGTTGGCGCAGAATCTGGGGGGGGGGGGTGAACATATTGCTTTAGAATGGTACTGTGATGTATTCAAACTAATAGAAGCAGTAACTTGAATAATTATTCAATATTTAGCACAACACAAAATTCACATTTGAAATGGCAAATCACAGACAGGGGTGGATGGGTGAAAATCTGCCACTAGCCCCTAAGGTGACATTGTAGGGGGGGGGGGGGGGGTGGGGGGGGGGGGTTGGGGGGTGGGGGGGGAATACTTTGCGTTCCCTCACAAAACATGTTTGTTTTGTGATTTTTTTTTTTTTTTGTGAGGGAACGCAATCTTTGGTCACATGGAAGATGAGTTTATGGAGCACCTAAGGTGACATGGTAGACGAAAAAAAAACAAGCAATGCGTTCTCTCGCAAAAATTGCGTTCCCTCGCAAATCGTTGCGACAGAACGCAAAAATGTTTTGCGAGGGAACGCATTTTTTTTTCTACCATGTCATCTTAAGGCAGTGCTTCTCAATTATTTTCTGTCATGCCCCCCCTCCCCCAGTAAGAAGAAAACATCTCGCGCCCTCCCTCCCCCCGGCATTTGTCTATAAAATTGTTATAAGCACACCTCTGCATAACACTGTATCCGTATTAATATATAAGAGAATTAAAAAAGAAAGAAATATGGATTAACTTACAACAAAGAATAGCTTTATTAACTGTAACAGAAATGATGTAAAGTGCATCTGAAATTCAAAAATAAAATTAAATCCTTAAACTATAAACATTTTTTGACTGACCATGTCAAACCATATGATACGGAAAAATAAAATTACATAAAATCAATAAAAAATAATACATTCAAACTGATCACCAACATTAACTCAGGAGCACAATATTAAAAAAAAAAAAAACCTTTATCCTGCAAAACAAAAATATATCAAATAATGTGTGCTGATTTTTTTTGCTGTGTGCAAAGCGCGCATGCTCAGTACAAACAAAACCCCTACACCACCGAGTGAATGCTCCCTGCGCACACTCTGCCAATAATGACAGTTCCACTGCCCCCTAATGTAGTGGGGGTGCAATTGCACTTTATTCTAGGTCAGTAAAAAAAAAAAAAAAAAAAAAAAAAGCATGTTCCCCGAGGTCAAACGCGCCCCCCTTGATGGACCCTAGCGCCCCTCTGCCCCACTATTTGAGAAGCACTGCCTTAGGGGCTCCGTAGATATTGTCACAAGTCACTTTTTATTTTTTAATTTTTTAAAAGAGTTGTGAGAGGGGTCAAACTACTCATTAAATTCTGTGCCAACATGTCGCTATTTCTCTAACAGTGATCCATTCCCTAAGCCCTGCTTGCAATACGAAACTTTAGTCAAACGAAAACGTTTCATTGCTTTCAAATATTCCCAATTTTGCCATATCAATATCAGCTGGTGGATTGGCTGTAATACATAGAGTCAAGCCCAAAATTATCATACCCCCGGCAAATTTTGATTTAAAGTTACTTGTACTCAACCAGCAATTTTTTTCTTGGATTGGAAATGACACAAGATGTCTCCTAGAAGATAACTGGAAGTTGTACAAGAGGCATCACTACGGGAAAAAAAATATTTCCCAGCTGTTATTTGCATTTGAACAACATGAGGCATGTTCAAAATTATTTATACCCTTTGCAAGCTGTCAAAGTTTTACACTCACGCATAACATGACAACGAGGACCCAGCCGGACTGTTAATAACTGAAGTTGTAAATTAAGCAAGAATGGGAAATAATTCCTACCAACAAATCTTCAACTTGGTGTCTTAAGTTCCAAAAACACTTCTTGAATATTGTTCAAAGGAAAGGAAAGGAAATGTGCCCCCCACCCCCGCCCCCGCAATGTATTGAACAGCCGCAGCGCATACGACAGCTCGGCTTTGTAAAAAATAAAAAATAAAAAAATAAAATAAAAAATAAAAAGACTGTGAGTAATAGACTCGCCTGCCAGCAGTCCACACCTGTGGACCATTAACATCCGCAAACATTTGTGCACTTGTCTTTGTGATGCTTTTCCAGGCTTTCATCCCAACCCATTTTATTTATTGTTTTGTGGGGTTACCGCCTTCATAGTCCCCTTTGCCATGTAAAATGCATGTTCTAAACATTATTACAAGATGGACTTGAACACGTAAACAGCCGTTTCCGAAGATGTGTGGAGTTGTTGCTTTGAAGATCATGCACCCACAAACAGTCTTGACAGGCCCTCAGCAAGAAAAGTCACTAGTAGCGGTTCTAAACTCATTAGGAGTGAATAGTTGATATTACATAAAATGTCCATTTCATTTTGTCAAGAGATTGGCGGGTTGATCTGATCAACAACCAGAATAGGGCAAGCCATTTTGAAGCCAGAGAGGACCACACAAACCCCATAACCTGTATCAGTGTTACACAACTTAGAGAAAGGTTTATGCTTTTACCTGGAATAAGAAACTTGAAAGGAAAAGTATGTTGACCTTGTTTTAGAGTTCCTGTACAAAACAGAGAGAAATACAAGACATGAGCATCAAAACAGAGACTCAGCGTTATAGGTTCATTCAGTGCTGGGGAAATGGAAAAGGAAAAGATCTATTGTATAGAGTAGACAACTTAAATTACCTACATAACATTTGATTATATATGTTCTATCTTGTCTTCAAATATGTGGACTGGTATACCCACAAATAATGTCTACAATAACTTCAAAATAATAATAATAATAATAATAATAATAATGATAAGAATAATGGTGGTGTGGGTGGGACCAAACATACCTTTGTCTGCAACAGACACTGTATTGTTGAAGTACTGTTCCTCCACTGTCCATGTTGTGTCATTTACTTTATTGGTGATGCCACAGAAACCATTGCAGTTCACCCTGATGGCTGCAAATTACAATTAGAATATTGGTATGAAAAAGAATGACTAAATCCATCACAAAATGATGCAATAAGTGAACATTAAGAAAAACAGTTAATTGTCATCAATGCAGTTAAAATGGACCAAAACAAACTTACCCCAAATACAATATTAATATTAACATTCATTGAGATTAACTGGTCTGTATTTCGGATTGAATATAAAATGTATGTTTGTAGTATATATAAATTTTCAGTAAGACCCTGAACAACAACAAAAAGTATGTTCTGGTCAAACCTGATAATTGAAGTGGTTTCACTTCCTTGTTTGACGCCGCCGCTGTTTTTCCCCCTCTAGATTACAACAAGGAAAACCAGCGTAATTGACCTGTTAACTAACGCTTACCTTTACAGGGTAGCTTTTGGTCCACCTTGATAGTCACGATTCCCGTGATAGCCTCGCCAGGCCTGTAAAGTTCTTTCCTGTTGTCAAAAGTTATTTCAAATGCATCAATTTTCCCCATGTTTGTTCATATCCAACAAGACTGCGACGGTCACCTGTGCGATCCAACCCCTTCCAAGCCCCTCCCTTTGTTCACGTCACTGCATGCTCGTGTCACCCACTCAAACATCGGCTGTTTTCGTACTGTATTTGTACAACTATGTAAAGTCGCTTGAGTGCGGCAAAGTATGGCAAACGGATTCAACGCAAGGTTTTCTTATTTGTGCAAGCGTGAAGAGACGGTACAGACGATACGGCGGAGTCTCATACTTGTGCGCATCACTCACAATAGACACTTTGGAAAATGTGCTGCACTTTCACTCCAAGTCCGGGGTGTCGCTACGGCTGCTAAATTGGCTAGGACGCTTCTTCTAGCATGTTATCAAGAGCAATCCTGGAAGTCGTTTTTCGTTTCCGGAACAAGGAACAAAGCTGGTGGGGTAGTTGGAGGAGTTGGCTGCCATTTGTGTGTCTTTTAAGGACTCGAGCTTGCATCTGATCTTTAGGGATGGCAGAAATGAAACATTGAAACGATCAAATCTTTTGGAACAATTGATTCAGAAAAATAATCGCTATTTTGGAACGTTCCAAACATCTCTCCACAGCGACATCTGGTGGCCAATTCTGGAATATCACAATCAAACAGTATAGCAGTGTTGCAGTTCATATTTGAAATCTCTGACGTGAGTAAAATATACCAAAGTACAAAAAAATGCGAGTGTAAGAATTCCCTACTTAATTTTGTAGAGTCTAAGGCCGAATTGTTTCCCCCCCCTTGTGTACTTTTTTTGGGGGGAGGGGGAGTCATATTTCTGTAATTCTTTCTGATTGATGCTTGTGTATATATGTATATTTTTATTGATGGATCCATACACGATGTTCCTTCTGGCAATTTCCCTATGTTTTGATACATGCAAAGAAAAACTTTACTGTTGCCAATGTTTGTTATATAAATTGCAATAAAGTTACAAAAAAAAACAGTAAGGAAATTAAATATTGACTGTCATCACTCATCTAATCTACACAGCTGCCAATTGGCATGTACTGTAATTGTAATGGATGCCATAATAGAGATAAATATGGGAAAGAAAAACCTGAATAACCTCTACCCCCTTAAAATATGTATAGAAGTACAAATGAGCTTATTGTTGCTGATTCTTGGCTTATTTTTAATTTGACTTTGAAATAGATAATCGTTTCTAAGCATAACTTAATGACTCCAATGCTCTGATGAGACCAACATTACTATCACATTTGCCGTAATCAGAAACTTACAAGATCATTCACTTATGGTTGCCGTCAGTGCATGATGATAATATAATTGATACTAACTCTCCACCCATGTATAGGAAACAGCACGAGTATTGAAAGCACGTGTGGAGCGACATCTACTGGAGACGTGAGTGTAAATTAATTCAGTTAGTTTACAGAAAAAAAAAAATCAATTTGTGAAGCAGACAGTGACAGTCTAAAAATCATATAAAACTCAATATGGATTTAATATTATGAATATGAAACATCTCACTCAAGGTGCATCATTTAAGACTAATTTAAATTGACAGTAATGAAAAGAAAGTGGAGATATTTACGGTAAAATCATGCACAAGGAAATTCGGTCTGCTTTACAGAATTAGAAGTACAATATTTTAAAGCAAAAAACAAAACAAAAAACCCCAAAAAGAACTAAACACACCTACAAAGTACGGAAATAAACGTTGAAATTTTAAAGATTACTAAAGTTAGTAAATAAAACTTACAGTATAAGAAAAATAATTTGGGGTTAAAAACTTTGAAAGATCTCAATCATAGGCATAGTGAAAACAAAGCATAAGTTTTTAACCTGAAATAAAAAAATATATATATATTCACACTTTAATATTACTTTCATATTTAATTTAGAAGTCATTGAGTAATATTTTCTTTCAACCAATCTAGTCCCATGAACCGAAACGTAATATGTGACTTCACAAGTATTTGGGAGCAAACAGTTACTGTGCTTTGAGCAAAATACATGTAATTTGCCTCTCTGATGATTACTTAATTAATTCAATGTATCTTAATTGAAAATGGCTCACATTAATAAAAACACTGTTACCTTTTTGTTTTGCATACAGTTTTTCGTACAATGTAAACAATGTGTCCATAATATTTTTGGTTAATTTGATAAATGCTTCATGTGTTTTTGTACCATATTAAAATACTGACGGAAATAACACTACAAGTCTAATAATGAATTTAACTTTTACACAGTGTTGTATTCCTTTTATATATGTCCATCTGCCTCTGCCTCTGACCCCCCCCCCCCCCCCCCCCCCCCGACATCTGGGTTGCGCAATGGAAGGCGAAAGGCAACATGACATCATGATTCTGAAACAGATTTTGGAACGCCTTTCGAATCACAAGTTCCGCCTGTGTGTGTGCGTTTTTTTTTTTTTTTTTTTAATTCCGCCTGGGTTTCGGTGCGTACCAAAACACAGTTTCGATTTTGCCATCACTACATATTGCTCTCAAGATTTGTTGCAATTTATCCTTTTTTTTTTTTTTTGCACTGGTGACTACTAAAACACAAATACAAAATTGTTATTTTCTATGAAAATAGACCAGTTTAGATGGAAGACCATTTTAGATGTAAAGTATTCAAAAAGTTAAGGTTTCTCCCTCAAATATAAAAAATAGCTGCAGACAATGGCAAAAGCATTATTCAAAAACTGCAAAACCTCAGGGACATCCATACGAACAAACCTCATAAATGATTATACGACTAAACATTTAAGACACCCAGTCTGATATTTCTGAGTCAACATAAGAGTTATATTTACATTCAGTCTCAATTCAAATGTTTCCATGTGTCTTTTATCTCAAAGAGGTGTAGTCGGGGTAGATGCAGTGGTGGGAACATTCACAGGATGCAGGCTGAGATCAAGGGATGGAGCTTCCTCTGGTATAGGAGGGCTCTTCTTCTGGGCCTCTAGCTTCTCGATGAGTTGGCCGTGGAGCTCCTTCACGGGATCGCTGCTCTATAAATATCAGCCAATAACGAACCACATATTAGGCAATAAAATGCAAACTATTTTGTGTTTCCATTCGGTTAGTTTAAAAACCTTTTGCCAAATAACCCAGATAACAAACAAGCACATTTAGTGGAATTGAACATACAGTCTGCATCTAGGCTACTGTTGAGGTGCCCTTAAAGCAAGTCACTGTCCCAACAGCCCCACCTTAAGAGGTACAGCAATTTTTGCTAGGGCCCGACTAATTAATCGACTGCTTATTGCCCTTCAAACACCGGCCAAACAATAGGCAAAATGGCCGATTATTATTATACGAAAACGGAAGTTTCCGATGCTGTGAAAGTACCCTGAAAGTACCCTGAAAGCACCATTCTGCTTGTGTAGCATTAGCAACTAGCAAGTGTGTAGTGTACTGTATGTTATTCTGTTTAAGCTGTTTAATGACAACCCAGTTAGAGTTAACTGTAAAACTAAACACACGACAATAAGAGCTACATCCACTGTATGTTTAAATACATACTTCGTTTTTAAAAACATTGCTAGCCTCGTGCAACTGTTAAAAGAGAAGGGAGGATCCCATCCAAATGCTATTCGCAAGTTAGCATCGACTTCGAGAGTGCTTTTCTTCAAATAACGAATACTCACACACAAGTGCTGTGGGAACACATACCCACAGGTAAGATAATACTACACAATGGGACAAATTCTCCCCAATGTGTGAACAATTAGTTAATTTAATGGTAATGGGATAATTTTATGCAATATATTTCTTTTTTTTAAATAATCGACAGATTAATCAGTATTTTTTTTTTCTGCCAAAAGTCGTTATTGGCCTTGGCCTAAAAAAAAATGCATATCGGTCGGGCCCTAATTTTTGCACACCCCTTTTACGTCTCTCCTTGCATGCGTATGATTTGGCTCTATGTAAAATGTTTACAGGTGGAGAGTTCAAATGCAATTACAATTTGATTGTGCAAACTGGTAGTTAGATAATGTCCCCCGAAGTTCAAACTATTTTGAAGTTCAAACTTAAACATGCAACATGTTTCAGTGCTAGTAGACGTGGATGACTGAACATAAAGTGTTAGTCATCGTGGGGTTTAACACACGAGTGACTGTTTTTATTTTTGGTTTGGTCCTTCCAGTTTATTATATGTGTCCGGCATTCAAAACCCCAACATGGAGCTTCCCGCTGATCCATTGGACCGCTGCCTAACAACCTTTCCACAGCACAACTCTTTCAGGGGACAGCTGCACCGCAACAGATGGTAGATTTTGCAACCAAACTCAAAGGTGGCAAATCCAGGCTCAGAAAGTAAAAACCCTGCCACAGTTTGGCTTTAGCTACAGGTGCTTCTACCAACGAGCTCCCGGGGTGCTCGTTAACCTGCAGGTTGAGTAGAAGCACCTGTGGCTAAAGCCAAATTGAGCAAAGGTTTTTTTGGTTTAAAATTTCTGGACCTGGATTTGACACCTCTGACCAAACTACATAGCGAGATCAGAAACACAGACACCTTTCTCATCAACAGCCTTCTTATATTTTCTTGGGAGCAATACTGAGGGCTAATTTAGAGCAAAAGACAAAACAAAAATATGCACCTGTATTTGAAATACGTGTTCCACATGGATGATGTGACTTTTAGCGAACTGAAGAAGTTAGTAAACCGAAGCATTTGTTTAATGTCATACTATAGGGGTCATTTTTGTTAAATTTTAAATATGCAAGTTATTAAGTGATTAGAAAACTAGGAGGATGAGAGTGTGCACTGGATCAAAAAATGATGAAGACATCCTCATAACAACTCATTCACTGCCAGTCATTATAGAAAATTTTTACATTTCCAATACTCACGTGATATTACATTCAATAATTATATATAAACCGAATCTACCAAATAACAGAATAGACTCCCTACTTTTTGTCCCGTCCCGTTCTTTTATAATTGACAGCAGAAAAATGTAGGTTTGCCAAAATACAGCCATTTCTCCCATGGACTCTGAAACTGTGTTTATTTCCTATAAAATGGGGCAATGATGTCATCTACCGGTGGTTGGGCATCAGTAAAGTTGTTTCCAAGTTTGATATTTACAGTGGAGCATGCTCAGATTCGCCCCCATTTAGCACCGCTCTAAAAAATACAATTGACAAGTATACTTGTCAAAGGCAGTGAATGAGTTAAATGTTGAAAAAATTAACATGTAAGAGGTGCTCTTTAAATGTTGATTTAAAAAAAAGCCTTTTTAATTAAGTGATTAATCGGGATTTCTCAAAATTCCAAGATGTGATTAATCTGATAAAAATATGTAATCGTTTGACAGCTCTAATTACACAATATTCTGTGGGCCTTGCAAATCCAGTCAAAAGCCAGTAAAACAGCCAGGAGCGAAGGGGGTTGTTTCAGTGAAAATGGCTGGGAGTGAATGAGTTAAGGGCTATATAAATAAAATTGACTTGACGTTGTATGACAGTTAATGTTGCAAGTGAGATGCATGAACAAATGCTTTGCTGTTTTTATTGGATACATTTTCTACTGTTTTCATTTACCTTTTGTTTATTCAACCACTCAATTCATCTCAATTCTCTATTCTTATACCAAAATGTTAAAATGTTCCTAAAAATTATTGCTAGACCTTTTATTGACTCAGAGCTTGGACTCTGTAAAACATTATTCCAAATGAAATGATCTCAATTTTATTGTGAATGTCGACCAAATAAAGGAAAACTGTTAGCGTTGAACCTCGAGGTGCCTAGGGCTGGGTATTGCCACCACCACCCCTGATACAATACGTATCACGATGCAGCGGTCACGATACGATTCGTATCGTGATACATATGTATCCCAATACTTGATCTTCAAGGCAATACCTATTCTGATATTTCACATTCATTTACTTGCATTTTATAATAACAGTCATATGTATACCTAAAGGATATGTTTATTATGCTGGATGACAAAAAAACGTTTTTGTTAGTAGCTCTTCTGGTTTACCACCAAGCGGCATGCCTCATCTAAATGTGTACGCACTGCAGAGCAAGGAGCAGTTTTCACAGACACACCGGGAAAATTTATTAATGGCATGAGCCGATATGAGTAAAAATATTACAGCTCTAAAATGTGCTTATTTGAAATATTTGAGAAATAAAAACTGCATTTTTTTCATGTAACACATTCTATTTCGTTTTTTAAACAAAATATAGGAAAACTGGTTTATTAAGACACATGTGCCACATTAAGTTTAGAAGTAAATAAATGTTGATATTCTTCCTCTGCATTAATTTTTCTTAGCAAGACACAGTGTCCAATCACTGGTGAGCTATTTTTGCGTTAATTGAAGGAAATTAACTTCAAAAACGCTGCTGTTTTTTATTTTTTTAGGTACAATGTAAGCTGCAAAGGCAAACGTTAACTACCTATTTAAAGTAAATGAGAAATATCGAATCTGACGCCTGCGTATCGATACGTGTACTGTAATGAGGCCCGCAACGATATATTGCCGTATCGATTTTTTGAGCACACCCCTAGAGGGTGCCACTGTAGACAAAAGCCTAAAGCCTTTATCTCGGTGAGCGGCACAAGCTTGTGAAGGTGCGCGCACATACTGAGTGTTGCTTTTTAGGCCAGCATCGTTCAATGATGCAAAACTTTTTTCAGTGTTGCAAAATGTAGTAAAGCCACTTGCCACACTCTTTCAAACCCTCTTTATACTCTCAATCCATTTTTCTTATTCACAGAGAAATTTTGAACATGTTCAAAATTCGATTGTGAGAAATGTAGATTATTTTTTTAACATGTTCAAAAATGTGAGATTATGTGGGTTTGAGAAAGTGTGGCAAGTGGCTTTGCTACATTTTGCAACACTGAAGGAAGCCTGCCGAAAAAGCAGCACTCACAAGCCTGCACCGCTCAGTGAGGTACGGGCTTAAGGGCACTTTGGTAAAATGTAGTGAACCGAGCCAGACTAAGTCCAGGGCTCATTGGTACAGACTGATCTGGTATTTCAATTTATTTTGTTGCATGAATTTTGTCTATCAACTCAAACACGCATATAACCATTAGTAATATGCACACACAAACACTAATGGATATTTGTCTTTTATGTATGACAGTGTATACAACATAATACTAGAGAGCTTTTTAACTTATTATATATTTTTTTAGAGCGGGAATAATGGGGGAGAATCTGATTATGCTCCACTGTAAATGTCAAACTTGGAAACAACTTTACTGATGTCCAACCATCGGTAGATGACATCATTGCCCCATTTTACACAAAATAAACACAGTTTCAGAGTCCATGGGAGAAATGGCTGTATTTTGGCAAACCTACATTTTTCTACTGTCAATTATAAAAAGAACGGGATGAGGCAAAAAGTATTCTATTCTATTCTATTCTGTCATTTGATAGATTCGGTTTATATATAATTATTGAACGTAATATTGTGTGGGTATTGAAGATTTTGACATTTTCTAAAATGGCTGGCAGTGAATGAGTTAAAAGCTAAAAGACACCACCTTATTGGTACAGACAGAGTAGACCACATTTAAATTAGAAAAAAAAACCTATTAATATTCCTAAATTCTGTTCTAATGGCCCCACAGATGGACAGTACCTCATTCTCAGGAGCCAAGCTCAAATGGCACCTACATAACTCGAAGGCAGATTACGACTCATAAGAAATTGACTGAGAATTTAAGTCCAACCTGTTTAGGAGGTTCCAGAGTTTTCATCAACGTTTCCATATATGAAGGCAACACCTTGTGGTGCAGGTGCAGCAGCATACGTAGAGTGTGTCTGTGGACGTTCTCTTTACTTTAAAATACAAACATATAACACAGTGCAAAGTCAAGGATATAGAAATAGCTGCCAGAAAAGGTATCAAGTTGATTTTTTCAATGGGAAACTGGTCTAATCAACAGCAAGACAAGACAACATTTCATCATCAGGTAAGAACAGCAAACCTGGAAAAAGTAGTCAGTAGGAAACCATCAAAAACAACCGAACAAAATTCTTCCCCTCCAAACTCATCAGAGAGCAGAGTGAGGTGTCCAGTAAGCAAGTGCAGGAAAATGTCACCAAAAGCCATGTCATTGTAGGTCTCCACTGAAACAAAAACAGACGACGTTTTACTTCATTTTCAAGACATACAGAACAGTTGGGATTAAAAAAAGTTAATCTACAAACCCCTTTTCAAATGCCAGGTTTTGTGGCAAATAAGACCATGATATCATTTTAAAGGCCTAGATACACCAATCCGACGTCGGCCGTACCTCCTGTGGCGTCGGCCCAGACGTTAGCACGTCGGGGAAAAAAAAAAAAGAAAAAAAAAGACGTACTGCATTTTCCGCACTATAAGGCATTATAAGGCGCACCGGCAATGAATTACATGTTTTACAACTTTTTCTATATATTAAGGCGCTACAGTAGAGGCTGAGGTTACACTATGCATCCATTAGATGGTGCTGCGCTAAAGGGAATATCAACAAAACAGTCAGATAGGTCAGTCAAACTTTATTAATAGATTACAAACCAGATTTCTGACAACTCCATTCACTCCCAAAATGAATAAACAGCTGTTTTATTATTTTCCCTGAGGTAAAGTATTAGTATTAGCTAGCGATCCAAGATGGCGGTATCTTCTGCGCATGTGCGTCACCGATCGTGCAGGGTCACCGATAGTGTCTTGACAGCGAGACCTGTTGCGGTTCAATATTGATCCATATATAAGGCGCACTGGATTATAAGGCGCAGGGTCAGCTTTTGAAAAAATTGAAGGCTTTTAGGTGCGCCTTGTAGTGCAGAAAATACGGGAAACACACTCCGCACCGACCCCAACTATTATGAACCTTCAACGCATGCGTAAGAAGTAATTCCCCTCCATACCATCGGCGGCGGCAGTCATTCTTTCTAAAGGCAATCGGAAACCTCTTTACGGGGGCGGGACCGGTTACTTTTTCTCTCACGATGTCCTCCAACGTGAATGAAACCATCCAGCTTTTTGCACAGTATTGTATATAAAAGTAAATCCTACCTGCTAGATCCAGTCGCGTCCCCATGTCATGCCATAGTTTGGCATGACATGGGGACGTGGTTATTATAAGGTCAGGGGGCGGGTTGGTGGATTTGTGGCAGGGTGGTCACTATTTTTTAACAAGTAAAAAAAAAAAAAAAAAAAACGTGGACGGTCTGTGCTGCTTTGAAGAACCCTTTTATTTTATCGCTCAGTTCCTCAGACCCCAATATTACTGCCCCTAGCAAAAAGTATGGAATCACCAGTCTTGGACGAGAACTCACTCAGACGTTTTATTCTATAGATCAAACTCAGATTTAAAAAAAAAAAAAAAAAAAAAAAAAAAAAAATGAAACGGTCGTAAGGTCATTCCAAAGTGCAACATCTTGGCTTTCAGAAACACTAAAAGAAATGAAGAAAAAAACATTGTGCTGGTCAGTAAATGTTACTTTTATAAAGCAAGTGCAGGGAAATAAATATGGAATCACTCCATTCTGAGGAAAAAAAATATGGAATCATGAAAAACAGACAAAGAAAAAACAATCAAAACACATCACGAGTATTTAGTTGCACCACCTCTGGCTTTTATGACAGCTTGCAGTCTCTGAGGTATGGACTTGATGAGTGACAAACAGTATTCTTTATCAGTCTGGTGCCAACTCTCTTTAATTGCAGCAGGTCGGAGCCTTGCTGTGGGCCATTTTTTTTTTTTTTTTTTTTTCCAATTTCCACCATAGGTTTTCAATTGGGTTGAGATCTGGGCTGTTTGCAAGCCATGACATTGACTGGATGCGTCTTTCTCCAAGGAATGCTTTCACAGTTTTTGCTCTGTGGCCTGATGCACTGTCATCTCAGAAAATGATTTCATCATCCCCAAACATTTTTTTCAATTGAAGGGATAAGAAAGCTGTCCAAAATGTCAATGTAAACGTGCATTTATTGAAGATTTAACCACAGTCATCTCCCCAGTGCCTTTGCCTGACATGCAGCCCCATATTATCAAGGACTGTGGGAATTTTGATGTTTTCTTTAGGCAGTGCTCTTTGTAAATCTAACTGGAACGGCACTAAACAAAAGTTCCAGCGTCATGACCTTGTCCAATGCAGATTTGTGACTCATCACTGAAGATAACCTTCATCCAGTCATTCACAGTCCATGATTGCCTCTTCTTAGCCCATTGCAGTCTTGTTCTTTTTTGTTTAAGCGTCAATGATGGTTTCTTTTCAGTTTTCCTGTATGTAAATCCCATTTTCTTTAAGCGATTTTACACAGTTCTGTCACATACATTGACTCCAGCTATCTCTCATTTCTTTTTCATTTGTCTTGTTGCTTCAAAAAAGATCGTCA
Source organism: Festucalex cinctus (assembly GCF_051991245.1). Lineage (NCBI taxonomy): Eukaryota > Metazoa > Chordata > Actinopteri > Syngnathiformes > Syngnathidae > Festucalex > Festucalex cinctus. The sequence continues at coordinate 4,607,065 of NC_135415.1, forward strand.
GACTGCGGTGGATTTGCAGGTTGACACAGCACGGACATAAAAAAATAACAGACTGCTCATGCCAAGCAAGAAGTGAAGCCGGCGGCGGCCATCCTGCGTTGCCACACGTACAGTAAGCTTATTTTCTTCTTGTACGGCAAAAATACCACAGTGCGTGGAGTACGGTTGTACCAATAAGTATGAAATAAGTGTGGGAGAAACTCTAAATGCAGATTTCATCAGATGTAAATGTTCTTTTGTAAGATATTTTTCCAACTGCTACTCCAAGATTGGTCTCCATCATCATGTTGTCAGAACCATCAACAATGAAATGAAAGCAAAGCACGCGAGAAAAATACAATCGCTGTTAAATATTAACCTAACTTCTGCAAGTCACCATTCACGATACTGAGATAATATACTTTGAATGGTTGATGCAAACAATGAATTTGCTAGGCTCTCATTATCCCACACAGGGATCCTGGCGTAAAACACTCATTGATAAGTGTTTTCAGTGAAAAAAATTGTTAGTAGCAACCTAATTACTGAGCATGAGTGGCCAGAATATTACATGTGACTGAGGATTACCGGCACTTATTTTTTCCCCCACTTAAAACACTGGTAATATTATACAATGTTGGTCTCTCTTGAAGCAAAGAGACGAAGTCCTCTTTCCGATCTTCTGTCCAGACAGACATTGTATGTTCAAATGTTCGAGCATGGTTGGGAGGAAAACGTTGCCTCCTCCGCCTGTGGCTGACATTCCCGCGCTTCCTCCACGGGGAAAGCAGCAGCCCCGGGGTAAACGCGGCGGCCAGCTGGTGAAGCTAAAACGGGCGCTGGAACAAGCTTTGTCCCCTGCTCGTTCCCAAACACATGTTGTGGCGTATCCTGGACCCTGCCGACTCCTGGCTGTTACCGATCGTCGGCTTACCTGAAAAGCTTCGGCCGTGTTGCGTTTTGGACGTGGTGTCGACCTCCAGCTTCTAGGAGCTTTCTCGAGACCGCTGGACGGAAGAGCCATGCACCCCGCTTCTCCCAAAAGGATCGCGCTGTTAAACGCGCTGTCATTGATAAACACAATGTTTATTTTGGAAACCTGGACGGTCGCCGGTGAATCCACCGCTATGATTGAATTATTATACCGCCTGTTTATGTTTACTTTGACGCGCCGAGGACGTCGGGCCGAGATGGAGGAAAGGCAGCTATTGTTAAAAACAAATTTAAATGTAAACCACGATTTAAACCATGTCTATTTACCAAATCGATCAACAGCTTTGAAGCCACCTTCTTTAAAGTCAGCCAAACTGTCACTGTGCTGTGCTGTCATTTATCAACCTCCAAAACACAAAGACTTTTTAAACGACTTTGCAAATCTTTTTGCCAAAATCATGCTAAAATATTATCATATCTTCTTTATGGGGTACTATATATTCATGTGTGCTGTCCTGAAAACCCATAAAGTTGAGAGTTGAGTAGGCTACTGTTTATCCGCGTTCGTTACTTCCTCTTCTTCTCCCGTGCGCTGCTTTGCTAGCTAACACACAGTGATATCACAGTGATCAAATGCCCCAACGCCGATTCAACATGTCAAATTTGGTCGTATTCCAACTCGATTCGACATTCTGCCAGTAATTTATACACTGATCAGACGTTGCATGCTGTCAGCCCAACGCTGTCCGACTCCTGAGTCGGATTGGTGTATCTAGGCCTTAAAACCTTTTCTACCATTATTGTCACCTATAAACTAAGGAACAATTGACAGATGTCTGCATCTGTCAGCATTATAGATTTCAACTAACATTTGTACCTTGAAGGAACTGCAAATTTAATAAGAAATGGCATGTGCCACAGTTCTCTACTTCTAAAAAAAAAAAACATTGTGGATTCTCACCGAGGGCAGGTAGCAACCTTTGTAAGGCATTCTTGTTTCTCAGCTTGGCGATGTGAAGAATGTAATAGAGACCCATTTCACAGGCCACTCTGTTCTCCTGCAGGTATCTGTAACAGATCCAACTACAAACGTGACTAAGGTTGAACTTTTAAAACAATTAGGTCAAGTGTGCTAGTAAGCATATGTAATGTATCATTCCTACAGTTTTTAGTAAACATGTACATTTAGGGAAATAAATATCTGAATTGTGATTGTATTGCTGTTACTGTTTTATGTTGTTTGTTCTGTTGTGTCCTGTAAAGCGCTATGTGACAGCTATATAAATAAAGATGACTTGACTATAGTTATTTTTTGATTATATTAATAGATAAAATCAGTCAAAAATGTATACAAAACACAATATAAACAATGCTTTGCACTTTAATAAATGAGACAAGTGCTTGATCCCCAACAACTCTGCCAAGAAAGCCATGTTGAACAGCATTACAAATACTCCTCCTAGTTTCAACTCATTGTGTTCGGGGGAACACCACTGGTTCTTAGAATCAATTACTTTACTCCCAAACTTCGGGCAAGACAAAAGCCTAATTTATGCTTCCACGTTTTCTCTCGCATTGATGACCGGCGTTTATCACATGATCTACGCGAGCCATGAATTTTAAGTGCCGCGTAGCTCGTGGCCGGCTGCGGTGCACACGTCACCAATCCTTGCACGCCGTAGACGGCGCGGCGTAGCTCGCTCGTGATTGGTCCGTTCGATGGCGTACTCGGCTTTTTTTTTGCTTTTTTTTCTCTCTCCCCGCCCCGATAGTTTCCGTGAAGGCAACTGTTTGGCGGCGCAAATCGACTTCCTGCTTGGAGACCATGGCTATGCATGTGGATATGTGTCTGGGACGATAGGCGGAAAACAACAACAACTTAAAAAAACAAAAAAAACAAAAACAAAAAAACTGTGTTCACTAAAGCCTAATTTATGCCTCCACGTTTGCTCTCGCGTCGATGAGCGCCGTCGATCACATGATCGACGCGAGCCATGAATTTTAAGTGCTGCGTCGCTCGTGGCCGGCCGACGTGCACACGTCGCCAAACCTTGGACGCACGTCGATGGCGGGCGTCGCTCGCTTCTGATTGGTCCATTCGATGGCGTTTTTTCTTTTTTTTTTCTCTCTCTCTCCCCGCCCCCCGCCCAGATAGTTTCCGTGAAGGCAACTGGCGGCGCAAATCGACTTCCCTGCTCGGAGACCACGGCTGTGCATGTGGATATGTGCCTTGGACGAGAGGCGGAAAACAACAATAAAAAAAAATAAAAAAATAAAAAACTGTGTTCGCTAAGCGCACGGCTGTTGTGTTTTGGCGAGTTTACGGCCGACACCGGTGCAAATTGGCAATAATTAATTGCCACGGTGATGAACTTACTCTCCCCCCGGCTTTGTTTCGTGTTTCTGAATTAAATTGAACTTCCTGAATCCGTCATAAAATGCAGAGGAATCGCCACTCTGTGGCGGCCCAGCCATAGCGACAGCGGGACTTGGTGTGAAACTCCAGCAGACACCGATGTGTATTGCGCACAAGTCGGAAGGCAAACGCACGAGCGGAGCTCCAACGTGACGCCTCGACGCGAGCCTCTCGCAGAAGCATACTGAGGCCTTAAGTGCGTGGCTGCTGTTTTGGCGAGTTTACAGCCGACACCGGTGCAAATTGGCAGTAATTAATTGCCACGGTGATGAACTTACTCTCCCCCTGGCTTTGTTTCGTGTTTCTGAATTAAATTGAACTTCCTGAATTCGTCATAAAATGCAGAGGAATCTCCACTCTGTGGCGTCCCAGCCGTAGCGACAGCGGGACTTGGTGTGAGCACGAGCGGAGCTCCGCCGTGACGTTTCCGCGTGAGCCTCAAGCAGAAGTATACTGAGGCCTTAACTAAATTAGTCAGCCGGCTGTCGACCTGCACAAGTCTAAATGGGTTAATGATCATTCGGTTCCTTCAGTCTGCAGTTCCATACAATTGCTTGTCTCGTCGAGTGAGGTTGATTATTAGAAAAGTAGGGACCAGTTCCTAATTATATAGGAGGAACTTGTTAATAATTTGACAATATCTGTCCAGTGACAACCATAAAATGTCAGAGAGACTGTTAGTTTATTTTTAGTGATTTAGCAGGAATGAAATTGAAACCCGAAATAGATATGGTGGCTTTCAAAAGTATTCACACCACTGGAACTTTTCCACATTTTATTGGCATTTCAAGTGACAGACCAACACAAAGTGGTGCATAATTTTAAAGTAAAACGTAAATAATGAGGGACATCAGGCTATTAAAACGTTTAATCGTAATTAATTAATGACTTCAACAGTTCACTCACGATTAATCACACATTTTCTGTTCTAAATGTACAATAAAATGTACAATTTTTTTTTTTTTTTTTTTTTGAAGTTTCATACTCTTGTTAACATAAAAGTGGGAAAAATGTTATGGAAATATGGCTGCATCTTTTAGTCATTGCTACAGTAATTTCATAATAATTCATAAAATTGGGTTAAAATTAAAAAGCTGTACTGTACTGTTAAAAAAAAAATGGGTGTGATATTGATGTGTTATTTTTTTCTGCCACTAGATAGCATAATTGCATTTATAAGATGGTGACAGCGCAGTGCATTTCCTTATTGTTATTCTAATTTTTCTCATATTAACTCATTTGCTCCTAAAAACATATAAATATGTTCTATTTTAAATGTGTTGTGTCCCAAAGACGTATTTAAACATTTTTTTTCCCATGCTAGAGCATACAGAAGCTTTGATACAGTCTCTAAACTGCAGAGAACGGATGTGTCAGTGCAAGTTCTCTGGTTCCTTCTGAGCAATGCACACGCTTTCATGGCAAGGTAATTTAGGGTTAATTTAGGGTAATTTGGGCAGTTCAGTGGGCTGTCAGCGACACACTGTTAGCCCCGGCTGAGACCGGGGTATGCACTAGTTAGCGCTAGGTTTTGCTTGCGGCAGCGTCATCACACAACACTGTGTGGCTGGGCTGTTTTGGTGCCAAATTTTTGAATTTTTTACAGCTTTGGGCCAAAGATTTTGGTGCATCCCTAATAGTAACATAAGATGATGGGGGTTATTTGAGTTTTATTTTTTTTATTGCATTTTATTGTTTTGTTGTTTTGTTTTTTTGTGTGTGTGTGTATTAGTAAGAATTCCACCCAAGACAGACTAAGTTGCACAGTGAAATCTCATTCAGCCTGGTCATCCTGGGAGGGGGATTACCACATCTGCAGCCTCTTCTCAAGGTTTCTTGTTTTTTTTTGTTTTTTTTTTGTTTTTCCTTGCCCTTTTGTGGTTTGATCAGGGGATGTTGTTGTTAATTGTCAACTGTGGGCATGTGAAGCCCTTTGAGACTTTTGTGTGATTAAGGGCTATATAAATAAACCTGACTTGACTTGATATGATTAAGAATCAACAGTAAGATTGCGGTTTACAGATGCCCTCTACCCAAATCAAAGTGAGCTGCAAGCATTCTGTCTCAAGCGTGCAAAGCAAGTTAGAGGCATACGCAAAAGACTTGAGGCCATGGATACAGCGAAAGGTGGCTCTCGAAAATACTCATGGGGACTGAATACTTTTGCACGCCACACCTTTCAGGTTTTTATTTGCAAAAAAAAAAATTCAAAACAGTGCATCATTTTCCTTCCACTTCAGAATTATATTACAATAAAGTAGGGATGCACGATAATGCTATTTTCAACCGATACCGATAAACAAATAATTTAGAAAGTGCCGATGTCGATAACCGATACGTAAGCCGATAATTGTTTGCAAAATTAACTTAATACAAATATACTTTCGAGTCCTCCTATAAGTCGAAAGATTGCAAACTTGACCACACATCTACTCAGCACTCCTCCATTCAACACTGTGTTCCAACTATGTTTTGCATTTGCATTTTTAAGGATGGAACACCCATGGCACTAGGGCGTGAAAACCATAAAAAGAGAGGGCGAGGAGAGGATTTTATTAATATCTCTGCTTCAAAGACAACCAGTAAGTCATTTTGATTTTGCCAAAACAAAACGGTCATGTTTTCAAAAAGCAACAAAAAACTGCGATGGTAACATTTTGTGGAGACACAGTAAAGAAAGCCCACACTGGCGACTGTCACCAGGTCACCATGATGCACCGTCTGTCAATATGAGGTCGCGCGCAACATGACATCACAAATATGCAACACGACCATAGGAGAGGGGAGGGGTTGAAGATTGAGCCACAAGATTGAGCCACAAATAGAACGGATGTGGCATGTCTATTATTATCGGTGGATTTCTTCATTATCTGGTTTACTGTATGATATCAAATTGGTCGATAATAGGGGTGGGAATCTCTGACATGAGGCCGATTCGATATGTATCTCGATACACAAGTTGCGATTCGATTGAAAAACGATTATCTTTCAGAACAGAACGGTTCGATACGGTTCGATTAAGTTTGGGAACGATACAATTTTCGATTCGATACGATTCATTTAAATATTCAAAACTTATAGTGACATTTGTTGCTTGTAAACATTAATCTTAAAACACCACAAATTTTTACAGTATCTACAAATGTGTAAAAAAAGAACAACAACAATGTCTTCTATATTTTTATATATTGAATCAATTATTTAAATGGACCGGAACAAAGGGCTGGGCGATATGACTGAAAAATGTATCAGTTGAAATATTTATTAGTTGTTATTAACAGTTATAATTGTTTTTTGATTGTTTTTTTAATTCAAAATCAGGATCAGGAAAACAAAAGGCTGATAATTCAATTTGAAATGTAAATATTTAACCTTTAAAAAGACACCAACACAATTAAACAGAATATGTCCACATTGTGAAGTATTTCAGAAACATAAATTTAAGACATGAAATAAACCTACCGTCCAGCCAAAAGAAATATGAAGCCACCTTATGGAACAATAAATCTATCAAACACATTTTAACAAATTAATATATCCAAAAATATTTCCAAAAGTGCCCTAACCTTTTTATCAACAATTTTTGTTTTTAACAATTTTTGTTTTTCTTTGCCATCACATTCATTTTTGGTTAATGTATGACATCTTTTTTTTTTTTTTTAATCTGAGACACGATGACGACCACGGAATCACAACTGTTTGTTTTGTTTTTTTTGGCTGTCGTTCATTTTGAGTTTGATGACGTAATTGCGGGCACGTCTCAGTTCCCTGCTGCTCATGCTAGTTGTGTACATTGACAGGGAGCCACAAACTGAGAAATGAGATACTTGCAGTGTGCTTTTAACATAGCTGGTGTGTTGGCTGTGGGACATACCTGTGTCGTTTGAATCCATGCATTGGATCGTCACGGGAGTTATTCTTTTTGGCTCGCGCGCAGTACCAACGCCGGCCCGGGACATACAAGTGCACCGAGAGGACTCGATAGCAATGGGAAATACCGAGATGTACGGCACCGGCTTCTGCTAACTGTCTCCGCTGTTGCATGTTGTCACTCGTGCGCGCGCGCGCCGTGTCGCGAGCACGGCGTTGACGGTAGGCTCCCCCCAAGGTGCGTAACGTCTTTGCATTATGTTTACAACATCCGGGGAATGAAGCGTCTCTGAGCGCTACTTTGCTAGCTCTCTGTAAACACGGAAGTAGCTTGAATAGTGCTGCTACTTAAATGTAAACAAAACAAGTAGAGCACGGTGCAGAACTCTTGCTATTGTTATGAAAACCATAAAGCCTCACTCGCAACCGATTCACAGCAACGCGATATCCGGTCCACAGCTTTACAAGCAATGTATCTAAGGATTCCCGGCGGATTTTGTATCGGTTGACAAGTCTGCTACCGATACGGCCGTTTAGCTCCCCTTGACGACCGATGGTTCGGTCGAATCGTTTTTTTGTCCCACCCCTAGTCGATAATTGCCGATAATTGCCGATAATTAGCGGCCACATATGTACATTTACATGTAGTTGCAAATATGACAAAAAGTGAAATGGTCAAGAAGTATGTGAATACTTTTGCAAGGCATACCTGAATTGCCGGACTTTAAGCCGCAACTTTTTTCACTAGCTTTCAACCCAACCCTGCGGCTTATACAATGATGCGGCTAAAACATGTATTTTTTTTTTTCTGACGGCTGCCAGGGGCGCTCGAGCAGAAAAGGTAAGAGTGAGACAGGTGGAATATATGTTTCAAGGAAGACGCAAGTTTAATGTAACTTCGCGCTTTGTGCATGAATAAAACGAGCATGAACAGACCCTCATTATGGAAAATACAAAAAGTCTCAGTCTCAGTGACTTTTACAGGTATGTTATTTTTAACCAGCCCTGTTAGTGCTGTGTTATTACCCTATTGCTGCTGTGTTACTACCACGTCACAGGCACTACTTGGAAAGAAAAACTAAGGTATATTATTAAACCTTTGAAAACTCTTTCTGTGTACCGTCTTTCTTTGTAAATATCTCATGTTTCAATGTGGGCACAGGCGGCTTATAGTCAGGTGCGGCTTATGTATGTACAAAATGCTTTTTCCTTTAGAAATGTACTGGGTGCGGCTTATAATCAGGTGTGCTTTATAGTCCAGCAATTACGGTGTATATATACACATATATACAGGACTTTCTCAAAAAATGAGAATATTGTGATAAAGTATTTTATTTTCTGTAATGTAATTTAAAAAAAAAAAAGTCATACATTCTGGATTGGAAACACTTGCAGGTGTTTTGAGTTAATTAGACGATTCAAGTGACAGTAGTTGAATAGCCTACTAGTATACTCATTCATAATATTCTAATATTTTAAGATCGGATATTTAAGTTTTGTTTAAGATATAAGCCATAATCAGCAATATTAAAATAATACAAGGCTTGCAATATTTCAGTTGATTTGTAATGAATCCAGAATGTATGACATTTTTGTTTTTTAATTGCATTACAGAAAATAAATGACTTCATCACAATATTCTAATTTTCAGAGACAGTCCTGTATATCGCTTTCAGAATTCAATTATTTAAGTAAAGTAGAAGATGGGTGATTTTTTTTCTATTACCTGATGAAGGCATCTGGCAAAGTCGTAGGATAGGAGAGCGAGGTCTTCTCTTCGCTGGGAAGTTTCTGCTCCACACTGTAAGTGTGGTCATCCACAACCACCGACATCATCGCAGGTAGAAAGCGGGTCATTAGCTCCAAATCCTGAGTGTGATTTTGCAGAGTAAGTAATTATTTACAATCCGTTGAGCGAAACCAAGCCAAGCCAGTGTTGCAAAAGTACATGTAAGTTGACCATTGTGCATACCAAACGAGGTTCTTTGAACACTTGGCTGTCAATCATGTCCCACGCTCCTTGGCCAAGAGACAGCATCCTCAGAAGCAACATCAGATCAGAACTGTCCTGTTGACGGAACAGACCGGAATTAAAAAAAAAAAAGAAGAAAAAAAAAAAAGACACCAACAACGGCCTACGCTTGAGGTAAAATGGTCTATAGGAAAGGTTGGACTTGATGTCAGTGTTAACAAACGAATCAATTAACATGATTGAACTACCTAAGTTAAATTCCAGACTTGAAGACTTTTTGATTGCATTTGAAATACAATTTAAGACCAACTTCACAGAGTTCCTAATGTCCAATGTTGTCCAAAATTGTTACAATATATAAGCATCTGCGCTTCGGCCCAACTAAAACTGGTTGCATTGCCATAATTGCACGATCTTCCTATGAAAGTCACTTGGTAGTTGTTTTAGAATGTTAATTTATTTTGCGATTTAAGACAATTTGCAAACAGTAAATACTACGCATCATGTGTTAACATTTTTTGGACTTTGGACTTACATATGAATATGAGACCTTGTTTTTAGATTCATGGATTCCATGCTTTAAGGATCCCATCATCATTGATTTAATAACATATTACTACTTGTGTACTTGTGTGGATAGAGAGGACATCTAAGATATTGTTATGACAAAACATGGCAGGACTTGTGTACAGTACATTAATAATGCATAAAGATATGCTATAAAGCATGAGATTGGATCTGGTAACGTGACAATTGTAAGGGAAATCGGTCCAATTAATTATTAAATCAATAATTGTTAATTATTAAATTAATAATCAATTGGCTCATTAATTGAAGGAGACTCAAACTTAATATTTAAATTAAGTTGAGCTTGCCTGCGGAGCATCACATCTCTTTTTGATAATTTTATCAGGATAACAGATGAGAACCTCGTTGAATCAGTCATTAAAATGAAGGTTGTGCCCTTACTACAATTTTGTGAGTTCTTTGTTCAGCTTAGAGGTCACTATAAATTGATGAAACACACACACAGTAAACCAGGGGTTGAGTTTTGTGCACGTTTATTCTCTAACCTAGGTGGGATAATCTACTTAGAATTTCAAGAAGCAAAACTAACTACTATGATAGGAAATGAAACGAGAACTAAAATAATAAAAATAATCAAAGGAGAAGAAAAGAAGAAAAGAGAAACGGTCTTAACCAAGGTGATAGATTTATTAAATCAAACCAACATGGGACCCACAATCAACCTAGTTTGCACCAATTTGTACTAGGGCAAAGGCCTGCAAAGTTGCACTTACAGATGGGGTTGGTCTGAGAAGCAGGACCCTGGATGGAGACTCGCCAAGCCCGTTTGAAGATAGAATGGAGAAGGTTCAGTTCAGGAGAGGGAGAGACAGGTCGTCCGGCTGGCCAACTGAGCGTCACGGGGTCAACCTGCTGGCTGGGAAGAGGCCCTCTTGGTTGAGGCCTCGGTGCTTGGGAAAAGCACCATCCGTTGAGCCTTTGCAGGGACTAAAAGCAGCGTGTTTCGCTGCGCCTGTCGCTACACGCGATGGCTTCTGTGCGTTGCCGTGTGCTGGAGGTTAAGCTAGCTGGGCTAGCCCTTTGTCTGGCAGCCGCGCCGATGGAGACCAGGAAGGAGCCAAGGAGCAGCGAAGAAGCGGGAGCCAAAGAGCAGCGGAAGAGAGAAAGCAGCACGCAGGGAGCGTGCTTTTAAATTGGGAAGGCGGCGGCCTCCACACCAGGGGGGCCGGTTGAGACCACAGTGGAAAGTTACCAGCTGGGGGAGGTTTTTGGTTGACTAATCAGATTGAATCTGGATCCCATGTGTGTTAAGATTCTAAGGTCAGAATTCAACCAATGCAACACGTACAATTGAATACCTCAAATAAAATGTTACCTAGCTTACACTGTTAAAACGTGCATACACATGAAAGTTTAGTGGAGAATCTGCCACTGCAATGGAACATTTTCATGACATTTCATGGAGTCAACATTTCACAAATGGCAAACATAACATTTCATAATTCATTGTTCTGTTGCAAAATAAGAAAGTCAAGTTTCTAAGAAGGCTTTTACTGTCCTGATTTGTGTGTGTGTGCGCGTGCGCGTGTCAGTCAGAGCATGTGTGGCTGTTTGTGGGGGATGTTCTTGTGCTCCCCACCCCCCACAGTGGCATGTTCAGGCCACAGGAGCTCAATTCCTTTGGAACTGAGGTTGCAAAAAGTTACAACCGGCCGATAATCGTTACACAATTAAGGAAAGTTGTGACTAAGAATTACACGATCAGGATTTTAGGCTGATCAGCAATCAACAAATTTTGAAGAAAAAAAATAATTCAATAAAAAAAAAATTATATTGTGGCTGGTCCTGCGCCCATGGGGCCCGGCCGGGCATTGCCCGAAGAGGCAACGTAGGTCCCCCTTTCCACGGGCTCACCACCGGTGGGAGGGGCCAAAGGAGTCGGGTGCAGAGTAGGCTGGGTGGCAGCCAAGGGCGGAGACCTTGGCGGACCGATCCCCAGCTACAGAAGTTGGCTCTTTGGACATGGAACGTCACCTCTCTGGCAGGGAAAGAGCCCGAGCTGGTCTGTGAGGCCGAGAAGTTCCGACTAGACACTCGCCTCCACACACACCTTGGACTCTGGTACCAGTCCTCTCGAGAGGGGTTAGATTCTCTTCCACTCTGGAGTTGCCCACGGTGAGAGGCGCAGAGCAGGTGTGGGCATACTTACTGCCCCTCGGCTCGGCGCCAGTGTGTTGGGGTTCACCCCGGGAGACGAGAGGGTAGCCTCCCTCTGCCTTCGGGTGGGGAGACGGGTCCTGACTGTTGTTTGTGCATATGCACCAAACAGCAGTTCAGAGTACCCACCCTTTTTGGTGTCCTTGGAGGGTGTGCTGGAGAGTGCTTCCCCTGGGGACTCCCTCGTTTTGCCGGGGGACTTCAACACTCACGTGGGCAATGACAGAGAGACCTGGAGAGGCGTGATTGGGAGGAACGCCCCCCCCCGATCGGAACCCGGGTGGTGTTCTGTTATTGGACTTCTGTGCTCGTCACGGATTGTCCATAACGAACACCATGTTCAAACATAAGGGTGTCCATATGTGCACTTGGCACCAAGACATGCTAGGCCGCAGTTCGATAATCGACTTTGTAGTTGTGTCATCGGATTTGCGGCCGCATGTTTTGGACACTCGGGTGAAGAGAGGGACGGAGCTGTCAACTGATCACCACCTGGTGGTGTGTTGGCTCCGATGGTGGGGGAAGATGCCAGTCCGACCCGGCAGCCCCCAAGCGTGTTGTGAGGGTTTACTGGGAACGTCTGGTGGAATCCCCGGTCAGAAAATGTTGCCCTTGCAGGTTTTTTCTTTTCTTTTTTTTCCTCAGCATTTTTTAAACATGACTATTTTGTTTTGGCAAACTCAAAATGAGTTACTGGTTGTCTTTGAAGCAGAGATATCAATAAAATTCAGGTTCATGGTGCTTTACACAATGTTTTAATGTATTTTCTACATGTTAGACTTATAGTAGGACTCTAAAGTATATTTGTATTCAAGTTAATTTTGCAAACAATTATCGTCTTACTTATTGGTTATCGACATTTGTGCTTCCTAAAATATTGGTTTATCGGTATCGGTTGAAAATAGCATTATCGTACATCCCTAATTACTACACAAGCAACAGTTTTTCCTCATCTAAAATAGTGTTGGTTTTAATGAGGGCTGGCCAAAAAAATACAATAATGTTTTATCACCATGCTAACATTTAAATGATGTCCACTGCTACCGAATAAAGACTAATGGCTTTTCTCACCCTGGGTAAAGCATCCTGGCTGAGAAGCTCTTGCAGGTTCCTCATGATAGTCAGCACCAGGGTATTGGAAGCAAATGGATCACACAGAATCATGGACAGGTCCCTGAAAAGTACAGATTGCTTCCAATAGTATAGATCCCAAATAGTCAGTGCTACTTTTTTTTTTACCCAAGGACTTGCTCTTGTCCTTTCTTGACTCCATCTAAGAACCCTTGCAACTCTCTGGCCCGCTTTCCATCCACAAACTTCTCTCGGATGCAGGCATCTAAGCACCATGTGAACTGTTGCAATTCACAAAGTAAAATCATTAAAACAGAATTAATGCAAACTACCTAAGGTGTAACATGCAAATTAGGGCTTGGAAAAAAAAAGTCGACCAAGTCGGATGGGTTGAGCACAAAAATTGGTTGACGCAAAAATGCATGCGTCGAAGCTGTTTCAATAATTAAAAAAAAAAAAAAAAAAACATATTTGCATCACCTGTAAGTTGCGATTCGGACAGTCAGCTCACTACTTGCTCCTCGTCGCATATCACGTGACCACCGTAACTGTTACAACGCACTGGCGAAAATGTTTTAAAACTGCTTTGTTGTAAATATTTTCAACTAAAACACAATTATTTCCATAGTATATACTAATGCATCGCTTTGATTCTCGCGCTGTCGCTCGCGCCATGGTTTTTTTCCATACTTGCAAAGCATTGTGGTCTATATCAACCGGGTTGAGTGAACATCGCGATGTTCACTACTTTTCAGTGTGCAATGTGGGTAATTTGGAGTGCCCTACAGTTTCGCTCCGTGGACATTCGGACACCACTACAAAATTGCGTGACCCCCTCAGTAGGGCACTATATCGGGAGTAGGGTGCACATTCGGACACAGCCAGAAAGTGGGTTTTGAAAGGCTGCCTTTGACCGCGACTTAGCCCGGATCAAATGTTTGGGAACATCAAATGTGTGTATTATTAGTGTATTATTATACACAATTATATATGTGTGTATTATATATGTGTATTATTTGCTGTGACGTATTCTTCTCATCCGCTGATTCCAGCGATGAGTCTGCTTTCCAGGCATATCCCTTCTTACCTTGTGACAGGGGTCGACAGAACAGATCTCACTGATGTCCAAGTCATGGAGAGACATTAGCAGTTCTGCTCTAAGAGTACAGTAGTGGACATTTCGTGTCCGTAAGAACAGTGTTCGCAAAAACTGCAACACCATATCATAAAGCTTGACGTTCTTCCCAATCATCTGGGTCAGTTTCAGGACCACCTATCGCACACAAACAAACGGAACAGTTAAACACCTGTGCGGGATAATGCGTTTCAGTGATTCCATGTATTGCTACATACACGTACCTCGCCTTGACGTCGCATTTTCGGAGATGGGCTGAAGAAATTATGCAGAATAGAGAGATCACTGCTGAACAGAGCTGCTTCTTTTTCCACAATATACTGCTTTAGGAGAGGTGAAACCTCATCTCCAAATAGGGCCTGGTTGTCCTGCCAAATCTGCCTTTTCACCTCCACAGCACACACTTTGTAAAGCTCTTTGTCAGCCATCACCATCTTCAGTTTCTTCTCAGGCACCTGGAGGGGTTCACAATTTGTGAGCACATTTTTTAACACCCTGGGCCTATTTTCGTAGACAGGAACCCATACAAATCTAGTTTACAGCATTCGGGAATTTGGTTGACCGTGTTGCGCCTTCCGGTAAACGGAGCTGCCGCGCTCCCAATGCATCTTTGTCATTTTAACCAAGAGTTAGTAATAGCTAGACAACAACACTTTTCTGAAATTATTAGTAGGAACCTCAACAATACACGCACTCTATTTGCCGTGGTTGACAAACTCACAAATCCCCCAAATCAAACAGCGCCAGAACTCCTCTCAACAGATAAATGCAATGAATTTTCCTGCTACTTTAGTGAAAAAGTACAAGCCATCAGGTCAAACATTGTTATAAACCAGCAAAATAACAAAATGATGCAGCACTTAAAATCACTTAGGAATAATTTAATTACCATGACAGAATTTGACTCAGTGGATCAAAATACTGTAGTAGACATGGTTCAGCAATTGAAACCTTCCACGAGCTGTCTTGACTCAATACCATCTGGCTTTTTCAAAACCATTGTGAAATCTGTTCAGATCGATTTACAACAAATAATTAATTGCTCACTTCAATCAGGTGAGCTTCCTAAATGTCTGAAAGTAGCCGCCCATTCTAAAAAAAGAGAACACCGGATGTCTCCCTGCTAGCAAATTATAGACCAATCGCAAACCTTCCCTTCGTAACTAAAATAGTTGAAAAGGTGGTTTTTAATCAACTCAGCAATTTCTTGAGCTTAAACAGACTTCTGGATAAATTCCAGTCAGGTTTCCGCCCTCATCACAGTACAGAAACAGCTCTGATTAAAGTACTGAATGATATAAGATTGAGCACTGATGCAGGGAAGGTATCAGTGCTCGTCTTGTTGGACCTCAGCGCAGCATTTGACAAGATTGATCATAATATACTGTTAGACAGGCTGGAAACTTGGGTGGGGTTAAATGGAACAGTCCTTAAATGGTTTCCAACGTTGTGAAAGTACCCTGAATTCACCATTTTGCTTGCTTTAGCATTAGCAAGTATGTAGCGTATGCTATTCTGGTTACGCTCACAGGACACTGAGGAATAGTGAACACTTATTGTAATTATTTTAATAATAATAATAATGAATAATATTATATTTATAATAAATAAATATAAGATTATATTTAAATAATAATAATTATTATATATTTATACATTTGATATATTTTTAAATAATAGGCAGATTAATCGGTAATCGGTATTTTCCTCTGCCAATATTCGGTATCGGCCTCAAAAAATGCACATCGGTCGGGCCCTACTTTAAAGCTTGCAAGTCAACTTCCCGGATGTCAGTAAACCACATGCTATGCATGTTCATAAAAAACAGCAACTTTCCAGCGGTTGAAATCAGAGCTGATTCCATTGGATCCAATTTATTTGCAATGACCGTTTGGTAGTTTCGCCTACCCACAATGCACCACGTCGCTACCCATAATGTACCTTGAATTACCCATAATGCACCTCGATTTAGAGATGCGCACATTGCTTATAGCTCAACTCAACGTTCAATATGATCGTACTTTATGTTGTATTCTCGCATAAGCTTATAGCGTCTGTATTTACGTGTTAGTTCATACAACACACCATCTTTCTTGTTGCATCTCTGATTGGCTGAATGTGTGTGGCCGGAAAGTAACGTTACTTACACTAATTGATGTAAGATATTAAAGAGATGCTAAAATTCAATTAATAACACATACTGTGGTTTGTTCTTTTATTTGACGTAAATAAAATTGTTTCGGACTTTCTACCAGTCAAAAAATAAAAAGTACACGAAGGCTATTATTATTTGTGATTGGATGGCCAAGAGCGCGGAAGCGATACTCCCAGCGCAAAGCCTTCTGTATCCGCTCCCAAGGCACGCAAAAATAGATCAGCTTTCGGGCTCCCATATACACAAGCACAGAACAGCGCAGAACGACTTCAAAGTGAACGAGGTTGTTTTTGCTGAAATGTCCTATTTCGCGGATCTGATCAATGACGTCGTTGATCAATCGGGCACATTTATGACATTACAAGCGATCAACGATTATGCCTAAAACGCCAATTATCAGCTGATCACGATCAAGCTATAAGACGAGGCGTAAAGTCAAGTAAAAGTACATTTGTAAATGACGCAATGATAGTCAGTTTTCAAAAAGGCGTGAAGAAGTCTACGAATATTTACTGTCAAAAGGACATTCTGAGGAGTTGGACAAATTTAGATATCTAAACTATTAATCGATTATCAAAAATAATCAATTTATTTGATAATCAATTAGTGGTCGATTAATCTATTAATTGTTGCAGCTATAGATTAATGCAATTTTAATGCTTTTTTTTTTATAATTCCACTATTCTTCAAACAGTAGTATTTATGTCTTACTCAACCGGGAAATGCACACTGTATACTGCCATTTCATACAGAGGCACACAGGTCAATGATATTTTTCATCAAAGCAAGTAAACTACAATTTAGAATTCATTTCCAACACTTACCTTGGGTAAATGTTTCAGCACCTGCATCACCACTGGTTGAATGGATGGCATTTTGACCAGTGGAAAGCTTTTCTCCAGTAACTCTTCAAGCTTCCCATACCTGCACATATATGAAAAACAACACATTGGGACTGGTACCTTCAGATGCTAAAGTTAATACCATAATTACAGGTCTAGGTGAGGAGTCCTGGATGATCGCCAGGTGGTACTGTAAGCACTGGTTACTTCCATGTCTATATAAAATGCTGCTGCTCGTCTCCTCACTGGTGCCCGAAAGAGGGAGCTCATAACCCCTATCCTGGCCTCTCTTCACTGGCTGCCTTTTAAATTTAGAGTTCATTTTAAGATTTTTTTTGTTTGTTTTTAAATCTCTAAATGGTCTTGCCCCACCTTATCTTGCTAGCTCTTGCACCCCTACGCACCTGCCCGGTGCCTCAGGTCAGCAGACCAGACCCAATTGGAGGTCCCGAGGGCTAAGCGGAAGCTTAGAGATCTTTGTATGCAGCAATGCCTGTTTTTAAAGTGCTTTATAAATACAGTTGAGTTGAGTTTTATTATTATTATCATTATTATTATTATTATTAGTAGTAGTAGTAGTAGTAGTAGTAGTAGTAGTAGTAGTAGTAGTAGTAGTCGTAGTAGTAGTCGTAGTAGTATTCTAAGTTACATTTGATACCACTTTTTTGAGACGATACAGATACTCGAATATTGAGTACTCACCGATACCAAGTGCTAGTGATACTGATAACCGATAAATTTGTTTTTTTATATTTAATATAGCCTTCATATAATCTGCAATTTGTGCATCCGGGAATGGAAAAACTGATGTTTTAGTCGCTCTGATTATGACAGCAAACAAATGTGTCTCTTTCAAATGTGTATTTATTTTCTATATGAAATGGCTAACAGATAATTACACAAAAAAAGTTAATTTTAAAATTAATACAGAACTACAACTGGTTTATCTGGAAAAAGAAAACATTCATGTATGTATGCATTATGCAATAGGAGTCCATTTATTCAACCTAAGTGCAATAGTGCATGAGGATGAGGTCGGTGAACGTTTGGTAAAATTATATGAATTGACATTTGTCAACTTTAATTAAAAAAATTGAAGTCAAGTAAATGTCATGTTTTGGTTTTGTGGGGGGTGGGATTTTGTTTTCTTTTGGTGTTTTTGGTTGTTTGTCATGTGTTCCTTGTCTCTTCCCTTGTCCCGTTATGTCAAACCACGTCCACCTGAGTATGTCTTCCCTCCTCAGTGTATCCACCAATCAGCTTCCCTTGCCACGTGTCTTGCCCAGCTGTGTCTAGTCATTGTCAATTAGCCTGTGTGCATTTAGTCACCTGTTTTCCGTTCGGTTCTGGTGGAGTCATGTGCCTGTTCATGTTCCTGTCCCTGTTATCCATGCCATGCCTTGTGTTTGTTTTCGACCTTGTTGTTTTAGTCACAGAGTACCTCGTTTGCCTTTTTGTTAATTAAACCCCTTTTTTTACTTGCATCCCTGCCTTGACCTGTTTTTGTTGCCCCCTGCATTTGGGTCCTCCCTCCAACACCCCCACATCGTGACAGAATGACTCCACCAGAACCGGACCCAGCGGGGGCAATGTCCGAATGGGAGCCTTGGGAGAAGGAGGGGCTTGAAGCCTGTGACCGAGCCATTGCCGGGCTAAAGGAAGCACTGGCTTTGGTCCGTGGCGTCTGGAGTGACTGGTCAGACAGGCCTCAAGGCCCTGAACCTCGTCTGCTGCGGCCTCTCGCCCCTGAGCCTTGTCTGCTGCAGCCTCAAGCCCCTGAACCTCGCCTGCTGCAGCCTCTCACCCCTGAACCTCGCCTGCTGCAGCCTCTCACCCCTGAACCTCGCCTGCTGCAGCCTCTCGCCCCTGAACCTCGTCTGCTGCGGCCTCTCGCCCCCGAGCCTTGTCTGCTGCAGCCTCAAGCCCCTAAACCTCGCCTACTGCAGCCTCTCGCCCCTGAACCTCGTCTGCTGCAGCCTCTCGCCCCTGAACCTCGTCTGCTGCAGCCTCTCGCCCCTGGACCTCGCCAGGCGCCGCCCAAAGACCCGGAGCCTCGCCAGGCGCCGCCCAAAGACCCGGAGCCTCGCCAGGCGCCGCCCAAAGACCCGGAGCCTCGCCAGGCGCCGCCCAAAGACCCGGAGCCTCGCCAGGCGCCGCCCAAAGACCCGGAGCCTCGCCAGGCGCCGCCAAAGACCCGGAGCCTCGCCAGGCGCCGCCCAAAGACCCGGAGCCTCGCCAGGCGCCGCCCAAAGTCCGGGAGCCTCGCCAGGCGCCGCCCAAAGTCCCGGAACCTCGCCAGGCGCCGCCCAAAGTCCCGGAACCTCGCCAGGCGCCGCCCAAAGTCCCGGAACCTCGCCAGGCGCCGCCCAAAGTCCCGGCGGCGCAAGCCCTGCAGCTGCCTTCACCTCTCGTCGGGCGTCAAGGACGCCCTCCTGACTGGCCCCGCTGGGACTCTCTCGTCGGGCTTCGCGGACGCCCTCCTGAACGGGACTCTCGTCTGGCGTCATGGACGCCCTCCTGAACTGCCTTTTGTCTGGGACGGATGGGTGGGCCGTGTTCCCACCTCCGTGCCCCCTTCCGCCCGCCCTTGTTTTTGGACTTTTTATGTTGGTGGGACGTCTGGAAGCCGTCCCTTGAGGGGGGGGTTCTGTCATGTTTTGGTTTTGTGGGGGGTGGGATTTTGTTTTCTTTTGGTGTTTTTGGTTGTTTGTCATGTGTTCCTTGTCTCTTCCCTTGTCCCGTTATGTCAAACCACGTCCACCTGAGTATGTCTTCCCTCTCCAGTGTATCCACCAATCAGCTTCCCTTGCCACTTGTGTCTTGCCCAGCTGTGTCTAGTCATTGTCAATTAGCCTGTGTGTATTTAGTCACCTGTTTTCCGTTCGATTCTGGTGGAGTCATGTGCCTGTTCATGTTATCCATGCCATGCCTTGTTTGTTTTCGACCTTGTTGTTTTAGTCACAGAGTACCTCGTTTGCCTTTTTGATAATTAAACCCCTTTTTTTACTTGCATCCCTGCCTTGACCTGTTTTTGTTGCCCCCTGCATTTGGGTCCTCCCTCCAACACCCCCACATTGTGACAGTAAATAGACAAAAGTGGTCTTGCAGCAACCCTTGTGGGTGCATGGGTGGTTATGTTGTTCCCGTGATCTGGACAGGCTGTGAAGGCAACACAGACTTGAAAATAATAATCATAAATAAATCAATCAATAAGCCGCTCACATTAGCGTGTTGTGCTGTGGTTTGGTTACAGCCGACAGTAACTGGCATTAGTCAGTTCACTGCATGGCTTGATCATTTCACAAACTCTACAGTATTAATGCTTTGACTGAACAGGGAATAGTAGAGATTTCTCAGAAAATTAAAAATATGATTGCGCATCCTTGAAGACCCCCACCCGAACTGCGGTGAGACTTGCGTGTCGTGTTAGTCTGTTCTTGTCAATCAAGCTGTGGCCACTTGGGAGGATGCAACGTGGCTCCAAATGTGCTATTAACTTGTAAAAAAAAAAACGGGTCAGCTACAAAAAACGGCTGCTTGTGATGTTTTGTAAATCTCTGTACATACTGTTTCTGTGACCGTCTAGCCTCTCCTTGTTTTGTTTTGGGGGTTCCACCCCCCTCTCTTTTTTTTCTTTTTCCCCTCTCTTTCATTAAGTTTGTATTGTTAAAAATGTTTGAAAAAATAATTTTAAAAAAACGGCTGCTTGTCGCAAGCTTCAGTTATGCCGGTGTTGTTTTCTTTTTTTTTCTTCTTTTTTCTTAAGACTGCCTGTCATCAAGAGCGAGAGGCGTGATAGATGATGTAATCAGTGCGACATGGTCTATTGTAGGGTGCTCGCGTTGCAAACAGTGTACAGTCTAGGGCTGTCACTAACGACTTTTTTTAAAGTCGACCTTCCCTCTCATATTTTTAATGACTAATCGACTTTATTATTATTATTATTATTATTATTATTTATATATATATATATATATATATATATATATATATTTTTTTTTTTTTTTTTTTTTTTTCTAGTTTTGAGGCTTCAAATGTTCGTGTGTTGAATTGAGTGGATAATCTGGACATAAATACCCATTGTTCCTTATATTTCCCGTACAATAATAATCTTCCATTTACAGTCTAACTGCGCACACGCACGCACACACATCAACTTCCTTCAATGTGGACTTTTTACTCTCCCGGCAGGTTCGTTACCCGTAGTGGCTCATAGTGAATGTGCGTGCGTGTGAAAGGAAATATATTGTGTGCCATGCTGCCTGCATATCTCGTTGAGGAATGACGAGTTAGACGGTTAGCTTAGCAATGCATTGCTACTCGCAGTCGTCTCGCGGCGCCTTAAGCGGTAACCCGTCACCATACAGTGTGGTGCATTGCATTCTAAATAGCAATATTATCATACTAATAATAATAATAATAATAATAAACTTACCTTGCTCTGTTTTCTTCAAGCACTGCATATGCATGTTTCCCCTAAAATGCTGCATCATTGATGACGTATTGCTATGGTGCGCTATTGTTGTTTTGCACAATTTGCAAATAACTATTTGTCCTCTCAATCTTCTTGAAATGGTCCCAAACTCTGGACATTCTTTGTCTTTTGTTAGGGGAGTGCCAGGAGTCATTTTTTAACTCTGTCCTCCTCAATGCACGGTAGTTCGCGACACATGCTGCGTGTAGGCATAAAAGGTCCGTGTGAACCATGGACCTCGGCGGCGCAAACATGGTTCTGGGCGGAGCGTCGACTTCAATTTTTCCAGTCGACCTCTTTTTAAAGTCGACTTTTTTTCCCAGCCCTAGTACAGACTTTAATAAATATATCGGACCTTTTGATCGGCTAAAATGTACATATCGGGCTGATCAAAAATGACATCATATTTTTCCATATCGGTCAATATTGTATCGGTCTGATAAATATCGTGCATCCCTAGTTGATCTACTAATTATAAGATGTTTTAGTCATAAATGGTCAAATAAAAAGGCTATTGTAAAGATATTTTTTTGAGAAATCCTCCATATTGCAGCTTTAATTGTATCTTGATTTGAAATTTATGCTTTTAAATTGGAAGGCTGCTCTGTATATCCGTTTCCTGTTTCACATTCTCCGTTTGTCACTCATCTCATAGCAGTGCAGTAGTCAATGACAATATACTAAATAATGTACAAAAATTTGTCTGCACTTCAGAGCTAATTAAATTATCGAGTCCAACTGAAGACTGCTCTCTTACCGGAGCCCCGAGGACAAAATAGAACGCCAACTACATACCTGTCTTCTTCCTTGCCCTCAGCAATCGTAGCCACTCGCTCCATGAGCTTTTCCCGGAGTTCATCAAAGACTGACTGGTGGAACTCCAGTCGGGGTGTTCCATGAAGATCCAGAAAGGGAAGGGCAGACTGGAGAGTTGGCAACAAGATTCCATTTTCCATCTAGTCATAAGATACACCAAAAGTGTCATTATCAATGGCTGATATGTGAACATGAAAACAAACTGAAAATCTCTTGAGATTCAATTTGTTTTTTTATTTATTTATTTATTTTTTTTTAGATCTGAGGATGACATTTTTATTACATCTTTCCTATTACACTAACCATTTTTTTCACGTGTCTGAGGTAATTTAAGGGTGAAATTAAAGAATACTCTATGGTCATTAGGGCTGGGTATCGATTCAGATTTCCAGGATCGATTCAATTCGATTCACAAGGGCCCGATTCGATTCACGATTCACAACGATTTTCGATTCATTTGAGGAATTCATGCAGCACCTATTTTAGACAGTCAAAAGTACCAGTGCTGCAAATAGTAGAAACTTCTTAGTTCTTACTGTAATTTAATGCATTAGTAAAAATGTGAATATTTTACATTAAGAATTGAATCCATTGCAGTTACATTAATACTCTGTTTTATTTAACATGGCCTTATAAAAACAATAAATAATGATTTAAATCAATTACAACCACAGTAAATAAAAGTGACAAAAAACACTGACACTCACGATATTCACATTGGTTTTGTGCAAATGTTCCAGTGGTGGTTGAGGGGAAGGGGTGGGTGTGTTTCTGTGTTGGGGGCGGGGTCGATATATCGATACATGGTTTTATGTATCGATATTGGGATATGAAAAGACATATCGATACGATATCGATATATCGATATTTTGAACCCAGCCCTAATGGTCATGCTTGAAAAGACAGATACAGCTTCATCATAACTTGTGTATGTTATTACCGGTTGCTGTTGTAGTTTTTTTTGTTTTTCTTTTATAAATTTGAACTATCTCAAAAACTACGGCCAATTAGAAAAAAACAAAGTCATTTTGGATTCAGCTACCCTAAAAACTTTCTTGGCACCAAAATGTGGTCCATATACGTCCAGTTGTCCAGATCCTCGATAATGTGGCGGGGTGAGGATGACTTCCGCGTCTCAGCGATAAGGGTTGCGTTACAATCACAACTGACAATTCCGAGCTTACGTCACAACTCACAATTGTGGTGAAATACTTGGTGAAATGATGCGCTGCACTAATTGAAAAGCATTGGACAATGGATCATTGTAATTTCATTTGTGATGATTGTTTTGGGGCGGCACGGTAGTCGAGTGGTTAGCACGTCCGCTTCCCAGTTCTGAGGTCTCCGGTTCGAGTCCAGGCTCGGACCTTCCTGGGTGGAGTTTGCATGTTCTCCCCGTGCCCGCGTGGGTCTTCTCCGGGTACTCCGGTCTCCTCCCACATTCCAAAGACATGCATGGCAGGTTAATTGGGCGCTCCGAATTGTCCCTAGGTGTGCGTGTGAGTGTGGATGGTTGTTCGTCTCTGTGTGCCCTGCGATTGGTTGGCAACCAGTCCAGGGTGTCCCCCGCCTACTGCCCAGAGCCAGCTGAGATAGGCGCCAGCAGCCCCCGCGACCCTTGTGAGGAATAAGCGGTCAAGAAAATGGATGGATGATTGTTTTGATTTCAAAATGGGGTGAAATGTCATTAAACCACTATAACAATATGCCTAGTTTGTATTCTAGTACTCACAAGCAAAAGCAAGACAATACGTCATTTGTTTTCATCTTGACAAGGAAGCATCTGTGTGTTGAAATGTCAGAAATGCCCGGATGTTCAGAATTGTCAATACACTTACAGTACACACAAGACGCACCATAAAACATTGTCCGTGTACCCATAACAGACTTATATATGATTGGAATGTCAATAGAGCCTTCACAGTTGAAGCCTTACTTGTAATTTTTTTGCATAATACACTGTTATCAGTGCAGTTCTTACGCTAGGATCCCTGTGTGGACTCATGAGAGCCTCTCAAAGAGCGAACGTCATTGACCTTTCAGTGTATCTCAATAACGTGAATTGTGACTTAATGAGGTTAAGTTTAGCTCACGGGAAGCACGGTTGGATGACTGGTTAGCACGTTTGCCTCCCAGTGCTGAGGACGTAAGATCAAGTCCAGGCTTCGGCCTTCATGGGTGGAGTTTGCATGTTCTCCCAGTGCCTGAGTGGGTCTACTCCGGCCTCCTCCCACATTCCAAAGACATGCATGGCAGGTTATTTGGCGCTCTGAATTGTCCCGAGGTGCGCTTGTAAGTGTGGATGGGTGTTTGTCTCTGTGTGCCCTGCAACTGGCAGGCAACCAATTCTGGGTGTACCCCGCCTCCTGCTCGAAGCCGCCTGGGATAGGCTCCAGCACTCTTGCGACCCTTGTGATGAGTAAGCGGTCAAGAAAATGGATGGGTGGAAGTTTAGTTCAATTTACGCAGAAATTTTTACTTAAACTTACTGGTACTACTGTATGTCATGCAGTAGCATTTTTGCTGTAGCGGCAGATAATAACGTGAGAACGCCGCAGAGACATCAATGTATTCATGTTAGACGACATAGTCGAGTCATATAAATCCATGGGATACACACGCAACGTCGATTCCTAAAGTAAGTTGGACTGTCTACCACAAAGCTGCATGTAGCTATACCTGTAGGCAACTGTTATAAAATTGAATGAGAACTGAGACTGTACTGCTGTACCTTAAAACAAAGTGCAGCGGTTATCTTGTAATCCTGACATGAACATATAGGACGGTCCTTGGTTTATACCCTCTTCCAAAACAAAAGTATCCATTAATTGCACCGAAACACTGTCGTTACCTGAAACTGATCAATAGCTTTTAGTGGCTCTGTGCAGTTGGTCAGAGTTTCTTTCAAGTCTTCGCCATTCGATATCCCCAGCTCAGGCAACCCCCCGAACATTTTTGTTTCCATTGATACATCGACTATGTGGTGCAGAATTATAATAACTACACGGATGGAACTGGTAACCGCCCGGGAAAACACATACGACAGATTTTACCCAATCAAAGCGGATTTCCTGAGTGGTCCCTTCATTAACAGTTCCTCCGAAACGCAACTGAAAACAAAAGTTCCGCTTTTCATTCAACTTTGCATTTTTGAAACTAGAATATAAAAGGAGTTTTCGATTATTTCGTCTTTTTTTATTTTGAGTACATAATTCCGACATAGTTTCACAAACGGCCGGTCCAATACTGAGGTCAAGCTATCCGCCTTTAATTTTTACGCGGTCAAGTCAGCCGCACTTCATTTGTTCTGTTCTCCCTTTTGTAGGATTTACGGTAGTGTGCTCGAGAGTGACGCTGGCACGGAGAACGACATCCGGTTTTCGAAATAAAAGATCAGTTTTCGAAAATAAAATTCTGCTCAAACGTAGTTTAAAAGATGTTTGTTTTTATTATTATTATTAACAGTTTTAAAAGATGTGTCACTATAACACAGTAACAATTCACATTTCACTGGGAATTTTTTTTTTTTTTTTTTTTTTAACCTTTATTTAACCAGGATAGTCCCGTTGAGATTAAGAACCTCTTTTTCAAGGGAGTCCTGGCCAAGTGGAGGCAAAACAGTTTTCATTACAGTTACAAATAAAAGTTTCACTTACAATCACATAAAAATTATATAAAACAGTTACAAATCAATGAGGCCGTCTCAAGTGCTCTTAATCTGGATCTAAAATCGTTCAATGAAACAAGTTCCGTTAGTTTCCAGTCCTTTTGCAACATGTTCCATGCAGAAGGGGCAGAGAAAACAAAAGCCTTTTTCCCCAGCTCAGTGCGGGCAAATGGAACAGAGAGCAACAAAAGATCATTGGAACGCAAAGCATAAGAATCAACACTTTTCAATGTGATTAAATTACAAATATAAGAGGGCAGCAGTCCAAGCATAGCCTTGTAAATAAAAATGTACCAGTGAGTCAACCTCCTGGTGGACAAAGGAGGCCATCGCACTCGAGAGTACAGTTCACAGTGATGGGTCAAGGCTCTACAATTTGTAACAAACCTCAAAGCAGCATGATATACAGAGTCAATCTTACACTGAGCTGAAGCATTGATATACAACACATCCCCATAATCTAAAACAGATAAAAAAGTTGCAGTGACAAGACGCTTTTTGACCTCAAAAGAAAAACAATGCACTCTTGTGGGGTGACATTGAGCAATAACATTGATATGTACAAAATTAAGTTAATTTAAAATGAAGGAAAGGTTGAAATGGAGAATAAAAGAGGTGTGTGTCATTGAGTAGACATGCCAGTATAAGCCAGTACTAATTTGGGCTCAATAGGACCTAGAAGCTATTCAGCAAAAATGGTAATATCCATCCATCCATCCAATTTCTTGACCGCTTATTCCTCACAAGGGTCGTGGGGGTGCTGGAGCCTATCTCAGCTGCCTTTGGGTAGTAGGCGGGGGACACCCTGAACTGGTTGCCAGACGATCGCAGAAAATGCTAATACTTATAGAAAAAAAAAGTAAAAAAATAAGTGGAGGTCTAAAATGTAAAAATAAAAGGTGTGCATCATCTATCAGACATGCCACTATGATGCAGCATTGGTTTGGAGTCAATCGTTCACATGGCCTGGAAGCTATTGAGCTCAGAACCTAATATTTACTGATATACATCCATCCATCCATCCATTTTCTTGACCGCTTATTCCTCACAAGGGTCGCGGGGGCTGCTGGCGCCTATCTCAGCTGGCTCTGGGCAGTAGGCGGGGGACACCCTGGACTGGTTGCCAACCAATCGCAGGGCACACAGAGACGAACAACCATCCACACTCACACGCACACCTAGGGACAATTCGGAGCGCCCAATTAACCTGCCATGCATGTCTTTGGAATGTGGGAGGAGACCGGAGTACCCGGAGAAGACCCACGCGGGCACGGGGAGAACATGCAAACTCCACCCAGGAAGATCCGAGCCTGGACTCGAACCGGAGACCTCAGAACTGGGAAGCTGACGTGCTAACCACTCGACTACCGTGCCGCCTACTGATATACAGAAAAAGAAAATTATTAAAAATAAGTGGAGGTCTAAAATGAAAAAATAAATGGTGCGCATCATCTATCAGACATGCCACTATTATGCAGCATTAATTTGGGGTCAATAGGTCACATGGCCTGGAAGCTATTGAGCTCAGAGGCTAATATTTACAGAAAAAAAATATTGAACCTAAGTGGAGGTCTAAAATGAAAAAAATAAGAGGTGTGTCATTTATCAATGTAATAAAATTATTTAATAATCATTTTAATAATCGAGATTTCAATTTTTATCATAGTAATCTCAAGTATAATTTTCCCCATAATCGTCCAGCCCTACCTGGAAGCTATTTGAAGTACAGTATTCGTTACTACTTCTTTTAACTACTTCTTCTGTTCTCTTCTTCTACTTCTGTTACTACTTCTTTTAGTGCACTCAAAACCGTTTGCTCACGTTAATAGTGAGTGTGAACATTTCCCAAAAACCTATCCATCCATCCATCCATCCATCCATCCATCCATCCATCCATCCATCCATCCATCCATCCATCCATCCATATTCTATCTAGTCTGATTTTCTTGAATTTCGACGAACACCGTCGCCATGTTCGAATGGTTCTTCAACGACTCTTAGAGAACCGCCTCTATGTTAAAGCCGAGAAATGCGACTTTCATGTTAAGTCGGTACATTTTCTAGGCTTTATAGTGGAGCAGGGCCAACTTCGGCCTGACCCAGCCAAGTTACAGGCGGTAGTAGACTGGCCAACTCCTGCAACCAGGAAACAGCTACAGCGATTTTTGGGCTTTGCTAACTTTTACAGGCACTTTATTCATAACTATAGTCAGAGGGCAGGAGCTCTAACCCGGCTTACGTCGAACAAAGTAGTTTTTAAGTGGACTCCAGATGCACATGTAGCATTTAAAAAACTGAAGTATTTATTTACTCATGCTCCTGTTTTGCGTCACCCTAATACTGCTTTACCCTTTGTTGTCGAGGTGGACGCATCAGATTCCGGAGTGGGGGCTGTCTTGTCTCAGCGTTGCCCAGCCGACCAGAAGCTTCACCCTTGTGCCGACTTCTCACGCCGCCTTAGCCCGGCTGAAGCAAATTATGATGTTGGTAATAGGCAACTACTGGCCATTGTTTTGGCCTTGCAGGAGTGGAGACACTGGCTGGAGGGCGCCAGGGTACCCTTCACTGTGTACACCGACCACAAGAACCTGGCCTACATCCGCACAGCCAAGAGACTTAATTCACGACAGGCTCGCTGGGCCCTGATCCTTGCACGCTACAATTTCACCTTGACGTACCGAAGCGGCTCCACCAACACAAAGCCTGACGCCCTGTCTCGACTTCATGAGGTGTCTGAGAATGATGTAACCGAGACATCATTCCCTGCGACCGGGTGGTGGGCACGTTGAGATGGGAGCTGGAGAAAAGGATCCAGGAGGCACAAACCCAAGCTCCGGTTCCAGCAGAGTGCCCAAGTAATCGACTGTTTGTTCCAGGGCCTCTGCGCTCTGAGGTCCAGCAATGGGGTCATGCCTCACGGGTCGCATGTCACCCCGGAACAAGACGCACCCTGACCCTTCTGGCACAAAGGTTTTGGTGGCCTGGGATGCGCAAGGACGTGTTGGAGTTTGTCAGAGCATGCACGGTGTGCGCCAGTAGCAAGGCATCTCATCGGCCACCCGCTGGACTGTTGCGGCCTCTGCCTGTCCCGGCTCGGCCTTGGTCCCATGTGTCATTGGACTTTGTCACAAGCTTACCTGCATCCCGTGGGAACACTGTCGTTCTAACTATTGTCGACAGGTTCTCAAAAATGGCCCACTTCATCGCATTGCCTAAACTGCTGTCTGCCTTGGGGACTGCCAAACTGCTCATCCGTCACATCTTCTGGCTCCATGGTATTCCCCAGGACATTGTCTCGGACCGGGGGCCCCAGTTCATATCAAAGGTCTGGAAAAGGTTTTGCACTGCTATGGGAGCCACAGCTAGCCGGTCCTCTGGATACCATCCCCAGACCAACTGACAGACTGAACGGGCCAATCAGGACCTGGAGGCAACTCTCCGCTGTATCTGCCAGAGCCACCCCACATCGTGGTCTACGCATCTGCCTTGGGTGGAATACGCCCGCAACACTCTAGTCTCCTCGGCCACTGACCGCTCACCGTTTATGGCAGCCTCCATTATCAGTATCAGTATCAGCCTCCATTGTTTCCTACACAAGAGAAGGAAGTATCCATCCCTTCCATCCTGCTCCACCTCCGGAGGGCACATGGCGTGTGGAGGGAGACCCGGGCCGCTCTCTCACGCACCACCACCCGAAACCAGGAGATCGCCAACCGTCGGAGATTGCCGGCGCCAGATTACCGTCCGGGACAGCGGGTCTGGCTGTCTACCTGGGACTTGCACTTGGCGGGTGAGTCGAGGAAGCTGGACCCTCTCTTCATTGGACCATTTGCCAGAGACTCAATCGTTAACCCGTCTCAGTCAGACTCAAGCTCCCACCGACGCTCAAGATCCACCCCGTGTTCCATGTTTCCCTGATTAAGCCTGTCATTACCAGTTCCCTGAGTCCTCAGACAGCGCCTCCACCTCCTCCACGTATAGTCGACGGAGATCCGGTCTACAGGGTCAGAGCCATCATTGATTCCAGGCATCGAGGCCGCGGGGTGCAGTGCCTGGTCGACTGGGAGGGCTACGGGCCGGAAGAGCGCCAATGGGTCCCCCGCTCTTGGATCCTTGATCCGTCCTTGGTTCGGGATTTCCACTCTTCCCATCCTGACAAACCAGGTAGGCCGCCAGAGGGCGTCCGTTGAGGGGGGGTACTGTCATGTTCCATGCCTGCAGGCTGTGCTCTGTTTTCTTTTGTTGTTGTAATTCCAGTTTTAGCCTGACCTGCGGTGGCACCATTGAGACTGCACAGCTGCAACTCATCAGCAATTGTTATGTATATTTAAGAGGCAGCTTCTGCAGCTGTCTTTTGTTGGACTATTCACTTGCCAGCTACCAATGCCCAAGCCTCGACTATTTCTTGACCTTGATTCTCGCCTCGTACTACGATTTCGCTTTGCCCTTGTAAGTTGTTATAGTAGTGATTTTTGTGTTTTGACTCTTGCCTTTTTGTGTAGGCACTTTAAGTTGATTTCCTTGCCCGTTGGTGCAGGTATTTTAGTTAGATAATTCCGTGTTGTTGCTTGCGCTTTTTGTTACTGTTTTTCCCCTCCTTGCCTTGCAAGTGATTTTTGTTTGGATTGTTGTGTCTTGTGTATAAATAAATTTTGTAAACTGCTCTGCTGTCCGCGTTTCTGGGATCCGCCTTCTCTTCCTAACATTTCTACCCAGAAGTCCAATCAGCCACCACGTGTTTCTTCTCCAAACATTTGCCACTCCTCCAGTGAGCCTAATGATACCGTCAAAAGTAAAGCTCAAAATGTGCCATACAGCTATTATGGAGATTTCTTCTACTTTTACTTATGCCGAGTCTACTTTATGATTATGGTGACAGTGGGGTGCATTGCTCAAACCAGTGGTTCTCATTATTTTTCAGTGATGTACTCCCTGTGGAATATTTTTTCAGTCAAGTACCCCCTAACAAGCACAAAGCATTTCTGGTTAAAAGAAAAAATGAGTGCTTTGCCATCATTGTTTTATTTATTAAAACTCATTCACTGCCAGCCATTTCAGAAATTTTCAAAAAAAAAAAAAAATTCAATACCCATATGATATTACATTCAATAATTATATATAAACCGAATCTACCAAAGGACAGAATAGACTCCCTACTTTTCGCCTCGTCCTGTTCTTTTATAATTGACAGTAGAAAAATGTAGGTTTGCCAAAATACAGCCATTTTTCCTATGGACTCTGAAACTGTTTATTTCGTATAAAATGGGGCAATGATTTCATCTACCGGTGGTTGGGCATTAGTAAAGTTGTTTCCAAGTTTGACATTTACAATGGAGCATAAGCGGATTCTCCCCCATTATCCCCGCTCTAAAAAATATAATTGACAAGTATACTTGTCAAAGGCAGTGATTGAGTTAAACTTTGGAACTCTATTTGTATTTGGGAATTAGAAGATATAACTCAAAGGAAATAAAGAATTTCATTTTAAATAAAGATTTGATCACAAATCAAAGTGTTCTCATTTGGGATCATATTAAAGCTCTGTTCTCAAAAATAAATAACTGAATTTTCTGGCATATCGACACCTTAAAATAATCGCCTAGAAAAAATCTCCAGATTTTTCAGGAAACAAAAAAAACGAACCATTTGCATCATGAGGAGATGATTTACCCTTACCCGTTATTGTGACCAGTTTTCGGCTTTTTGATGGTTCTGACCAAGTCATTTCAAAATAAGAACGCCCAGGGGTTTTAAGCAGAAAATAAAATTACACAAAAAAAATAACTGGCAATTATTTTAAGAGGGTGACGATATGGCAAGTTGGGATGGGAGAGATGCTCGTTTTTAGGATACTGAAATCGAATTGTTGTGCTGAGAGGTTTGGATCACAAAGGCGCAGACACAAAAAAGATTTTATCTATTTATTCACATTGAGAGGCACAGAAACTCAGAGACGCTGTACACAGGAACAGGTGGTCAATAACCCGACAAAGAACACACACTACTCAGCTTATATAGAGAATCTATCAACATCATCCGAGAGCGTGGCAAGACATCGTATGACATGAAATTCTCCAATTAGCTGCCGACCCATACATCACACAGTACCAAAGATTCCTGACACCAAACACATCATCTAAAGGATTAAGGTAAGACATCACACAGCCTGGCGGCACGGTAGTCGAGTGGTTAGCACGTCCGCTTCCCAGTTCTGAGGTCTCCGGTTCGAGTCCAGGCTCGGACCTTCCTGGGTGGAGTTTGCATGTTCTCCCCGTGCCCGCGTGGGTCTTCTCCGGGTACTCCGGTCTCCTCCCACATTCCAAAGACATGCATGGCAGGTTAATTGGGTGCTCCGAATTGTCCCTAGGTGTGCGTGTAAGTGTGGATGGTTGTTTGTCTCTGTGTGCCCTGCGATTGGTTGGCAACCAGTCCAGGGTGTCCCCCGCCTACTGCCCAGAGCCAGCTGAGATAGGCGCCAGCAGCCCCCGCGACCCTTGTGAGGAATAAGCGGTCAAGAAAATGGATGGATGGATGGATCACACAGCCTAAAACTAGTTGAAACTGGATGATGGTTATATCACGGTTACATCAGTACAAAACAGACACTTGACCTTACTGCCGCGAAACCCAGGTTAACAGGACATGAACTCAAACGTCACTTCAGTTGAAACTTGATGATGGCCACATAAAACAAAAATATGTCCTGGACAAAACATCACTCAAACATCACCCCTTCATGACACCATCATGACAAGAATAGCCTACTGAATATAAAATTCATTTTATGAATTTATATTTTTCTAAAACGTTTACATATACTGTACCTTTTTAAATACATTTTAAAGCCTCACGTACCCTCCATTTGAGAACAACTGGCTTAAAGAGATACTTTACTTA
This sequence comes from Festucalex cinctus, assembly GCF_051991245.1. Classification (NCBI taxonomy): domain Eukaryota; kingdom Metazoa; phylum Chordata; class Actinopteri; order Syngnathiformes; family Syngnathidae; genus Festucalex; species Festucalex cinctus. The sequence goes on from NC_135415.1 coordinate 4,640,037, forward strand.
TTTAGCCAGTATTTAGCTCAGCTTGTGAATGTCACATGACCAAACTTACAAAACAGGTGAGCTGTGATTGGTTACCTGAGCCCTTGGGATGTCATTTTCAATCGACAGCAAGTTGCAAAATGTCTTTTTAAAGGTACTAATTGTACGTGAAAAATAATCAAAGTATCAAATTAATTATAGACAAAATATTAGCTTGTTATTGCTATAATAGGCTAAATAAGTGAAGTATCCCTTTAAACAATACAAAAAAGTGGAACATTTCATAAAACATTACATGGCTTTTCCCTCCTTTCTTGTTGGTGACAAACTTTCACTTTCCCTATCCTCACTGAGTTATGAACTACAAATTTGTTTATTCTTTTACAAAGTGAGCAAATGAGCTTGAGATTTAGAACAATAGCTATCTCTCATTCAGTCTGATCACTTACTCTTAAAAATATATTTCAATTAACTTTACTTTTACAATACTTTCACGGTCAGGTAAATGCTTCCTGTCAGACCAACATTTTTTTTTTCACCCAACTTATATTGAGTTGACAGAAGTTCACGTTCATCCTGACATTTGCAAATAAATTCCCATCCACAAAATGCAATATAAAACTATCCATGGACTCTTCCGATGACTGCATACTGGGGCACACAGAGGGCATTCACACCTTGTTAAGTTTTACAACTGGTGCATTTGTTTGTCCCACTCAGCGATTGCCCCAACAACCTGGTCTCAGCTTTGAAGTGACCTTCCTGCTCATTGCGCTCAAATGAGGTGTTGAAGAAATGCATTTCTCTTCCTGAACAGTTGGGAATAGGAACACGACTCTGGGTGCATACTGACTAGGGATGTAACGATATCCAAACATCACGATACGATATTATCACGATATGAAGTTCACAATACGATAATTATCACAATATTGTGGGGGCGTTGGCGATATTTAAAAAAGATCACAATACTGTAAAAAAAGAGAGTTCATACTAAAAAAGCACAATATTGTGCTTTGTACAAAACAGCAATGCATATAAACCACCTACAATCTCTAATAACAATAATGAGGCACTTGTTAATGCAAGAACACATTAATCGCTTCACAAGCAACTTAGATTCTGTAATGACTTGACAGAGTCGATGAAGAACAGATCCCAAAAACGCAGGCTCAGAGGAGGAAAACAATCTCGATTTATTCGTTTGGATAAACCGATGGAACAAAGCTTGCTCGCAGACAAGTCAACGAGATTTACAAAAGTGCTCTTGCGCACATGCAAAGAACACGGAGGTAACACAAAACACTTGCAAAAGGCAAGGACGGAATAGAAAACACAAAACACTTGCAAACGGCAAGGAACGCGAACGTAACAAAAAACACTTGCAACAGCAAGGAGGAATAACATAACCAAAACACTTGCAAACGGCAAGGAGAACTAACGTAACGAAAAAACACTTGCAAAAGGCAAGGACTAGAAAAACTCAAAACACTTGCAACCGGCAAGGACTACTCGGAATGTACACGGAATCAATCAACGCGGAAATACAAACAAAAGGCGACGCGGAAATACACACGTGAATACAACTTAACTAAGGACAGCAGATTCAAAAACTTTACCAAACTGGAGAACGCGGAGAACACTTGGACACAATGGTGAGCAAATAATAATCCGACAGCGTGCAGTGCTGCTCGGAGTCCTTTTAAAGTCTTGATTGCAAACGCGCTGCAGGTGCGGAGCTGGGGAACGCCCCCCTCGTTGCAGGCACTGAAAACAAGAGCACAACAGGGCTGAGAACCGAACCATGACAGATTCCCCTTTATCTGACAATTAGCATAGATTTTAAACATAGAAGGCCAAAACATCCCTAATTAAAATTAAATTGCACTAATAAACTAGCCACGAGAGGGTGCTAGAACTGCACAAATGGAAATCAAAAATCACTTTTTAACAAATGTGTTTCTTTTAAATATTGTGAACATGACGACGCCGATATTGTGGTAGTTTTAATATCACGATATCACAATATTGCCATGACATTCCTAATGCCCACCTCAGGATTCAGGTGATTTGAGAAGAGCCTGTAGTGAATCCTCATGTTCTTTACTTTTGATTTGCTCATTTCTAAAGTAGACCACCCAGTTCTGAACCTTTGCCTCTATTTTTGCAGGGTCAGAAAAGGGAGGCCAGTTGCTCTTTATGGTGGAGATTTTTACGACCAGGTCAGAGTTGGTTGCAGACCACCACTTGTTCCTGCAGTTGTAGGAGCCCCGTGTCATAAATGGGCCTTTCGATGTGGAGTTTGCATGTTTTGAAACCACTTGTGTGGATTCTAGCTGGTTACTTTGGCTTGCTTCCACAGTCCAAAAGCAGGTTAACTGAAGACTTATTTGCTGATATCTGTGAGTATGTGTGTGAGTAGTTGTTTTGGCTCTTTTGCCACATTTCTACCATGTGGTATATCTCATTTAGGTGTCTCTGTCTGTCTGTCTGTCTGTCTGTCTGTCTCTCTCCCCTTCCTCTCTCTCTCTCTCTCTCTCTCTCTCTCTCTCTCTCTCTCTCTCTCTCTCTCTCCTCTCAAAGACTCTAACTTGCCCATAGCTGTCAATTGTCTATATGTGCCCTTGGATTGACTGGCGACAGATATACCCCAGCCTCTCCTCATGGATGGATGGATAAATACTACATTTAGAAGAACAGTAGTATGATTGAATTGATCAAAACAATATTTGAATCACTCCCTAAAGTAGATTAATGCTGTAATGTAATTTCCTTTGGTTTTATGATCATCTAGCCAGTATAAAATTTTAAATTCCTAAAATTATGTTAGTGCAGCACATGAGGTCGTTTGCTTTCTTCACACTCGAAAAACATTTGGGTCAAAACTAACCCAACTATGGGTCAAAAATGGACCGATCCTTTACTTGGGTCTATTTGACCCAACTTTGAGTCCAGAAATTGGTCTTTTGTAAAACAACCAACCAGTTCAGGCTGTACCTTGCCGACTGCCTGAAGTCAGCTGGGATGGGCTCCAACACCCCCCGTGATCCGTGTGAGGAATAAGCGGTCAAGAAAAAGGATGAAAATGGATGGGTTACTTTTGACCGAACACCTTTCATAGTCCCTGGTTCAAAACTTGAACGCACAAACCCTTCTATCTAGGCTTTGCATGTTCTTCTTATGCTTGCGCAGCAGGTTATCTGAAGAGTAACGGGGACTAAGAACATGAAGGTTACTGCCATTTTGCAAATTTAAATAACAGCCCCGGTATGTTTCCATTGAGGATATTATATTATGGCATGTTTAAGAACCTAACAAGAAAGTCTAATTTGCAAAAAAAAAAAAAAAGGGGGGGGGGGGGTGGTTAGGTGATATTGGCACCAGGTTTTACTTGGTATCGATCAAAACCAAAATCTCAAGTATCTCCCACCTCTATCTTACACCCTTTTCGAACAGAATCTTGTTTTTGAAATTGAATACTGGTAGAACAAAAATGACGTCATAGCTAAAAAATGTTTTATTTTTTGTTGTTGTTTATGTAGCCTACAATTGTCTCATATATATATATATATATATATATATATATATATATAGTTGTTATTGTTTTTTCTCTTCAAATAAAGGTTGTCTAACAGAGGTTAGACTGTATCCTATTCATCCTGGGATGTTGATTGCACATTATGCAAGGACAAAACGGGCCATTTGTCTACATGATTTATTGTAATGTTAACTGGCAGTGTGACCAATTCACATAAGATAAAAGGGAAATGTGGTGGTGGTAGTAGTAGGAGGAGTCTTCTCGCCACACCCATGTCTACTTACTTTTAAATACAATGCAAGAGAAATGATCATGGGAGCTAGATGTTTGCTCTTCTAATTGAGGAAATTAATCAGTAATTAAAGCAACTGTTAATTTTAAAGCTTTTATTTGCTCACTTCTATCTTGGGAGAATTTTTCTGACCGCCCACAATAGAGAATGATTTTGACTTGACTTTGCCTTTCAATATATAAGCAAGAGGAAAAACAGAATCCTCTGTTGAGTGAAGACTTTCAATTTGTGGAATTTACCCACATGGATCTTTACTGTGCTGAGTTTCATTTTGATTTGACACTTTTGTGAAATGTGACCTAATCCGTATTATAATGGATGTAGCTGGATGGACCACTGAGGAGCTACATGGATTTTTGGAAGAGGACTCCAACACTATCAACTGGATCCGATTTTTGATAAATGAGAGGGAATCACAGTGCTGATACCAGAGACTGCGGTGGTGTGGATGTACTGGTGTGGAGTGCATCTATGAAACTGTGGCTGCTTTATTGTGCTAAGTTGGGAGACACCTTTTTCAAGAATCCACTTCTTGATTGCCTTCAACAGAAGGGAGAATGTATGGAATAAACCAGTGCTGTATTTACATGTAAGTCCTCTTTTTTTTTTTTTTTTTTTTTTTTTTAACTCTGACTTTAGCTTTGGCTGGCAGAATTTTTTTGATAACCTATCATATTTTTTAAATTTATTATTATTATTATTATTATTATTATTATTATTATTATTATTATTATTATTATTACTATTATTATTATTATTATTATTATTATTATTTTTTTTTATTTTTTTTACAGATCATTTCAATTCTTAATGCTTTGGAGTCATTCTAAGGTAAGAATCTTGAAGCCTTCCTTCGTTCTCTTTTTCATGCCCTCTCCCAAAATTATTAAGAATGCAAACAAACATTTCATTAAGCAATTCGATAGTTCCGTGTAAAAGATATATTACAACATCAGCAACCTCAGATGTCGGCTACATACCAGATAAGAAAGAAAACATTACAGATTTTATTTTTCACTTTGCAAAAAAGGGGGAGAATCACCCATCTCCTAATTTTAACCAGTATGTGAGGACACAGGGCACAGTGACTGACCAAGTCAGCCGCAGACAGGTCAGGAATTACCAGCTCTACAGTCGCACCAGTGGAAAACACGTCCAGATTCAGGGCAAAAGGATCAGCGCCACAGCCGAGGATGGAAATATTTATGGTAAGAGTTTTCTCACTCTGACTCTACTCTGTCCATATATAACACACTGAGCAGCATGACATTATCAATTTAGAAACATTCATTCATAAATTTGAAAACATCTTTTTATACTTATTACATGCATACAGTAAAAACATACAGTCTGTAATTTTGGAAGCCAACAGATATGCATTAGATGGAGCATCATTATTGTTAAATGACTTCATTTGACATTGGCTGTGGATAGCTCACAGACTAAAAACTAGGGATCAATTACAATTTTTTTGTACACAATTACTCCTGCTGGGAATGCTTTGTCCTGAGGCCCAGCCAGGATTCACCTCCAACCACTCTGTAAAATCCCAACCCCCGCAGCATGTTAATACATTTTATCTGCTGTATCCATGAAGTCATCGTCTGGCAAATTAGTGGCTGATGGGCAAAGTCATTTGTTTATTTGTTTTGATGGCCCCAATACACAAAGTTGTTGTACTTCACAACAGCAACAATTTGCAGCAAGTTAAATTGCATTGAGAATGTATATTCTACATTTATCCATTACATTTGCTTAATCAAGTGGCTTAGCAAATCGGGTTAATTTTATCCACCAATTTTAAATTTAGTCTGTTCTTGTTATGAAGTGTGGAGCGAGTGGATGAGGGGAGATGGAACCACTGGCAGAGACACATGACAGGAAGAGGACTGAGAATAAGTTTATTGACCATAACCAAGTTAAATGACAGGACAGGACGTGAGCAGACTGATCGACATGACAGGACGGGACGTGAGCAGACTGATCATGACGTGGACAGAATTAGCAGGACGGACTTGGCAGAACCTGGACAGACTTGGCATGACGTGGACTGACTTGGCAGGATGTGGACATATTTGGATAGACTTGGCAGAACATGGACATGTGAGAAAAAGACACTTGGTTTGGACTTGAGAGAGGAACACTTGGCTTGGACGAGAGAGAATGCTCTGAACTAATGGAAGGACAGCTTTTTCATGTTTAGAAAAAAAAACTTAGTTTTCGGTATGGTATCGGCATCGGACGATACTGCAAAGATGGGTATTGGAATCGGTATCGGGGGCCAAAAAACAGTATCGAAACAACACTAAAAATATGTGCTTTTTATTTTCTTGCAGCTCGTCTCTTTGTTGAAACAGATACTTTTGGCAGCCGTGTCAGGATAAAAGGTGCAGAAAGTGGACGTTACCTGTGCATGAACCGGAAGGGAAAACTTGTTGGCAAGGTACTTGTAAAGTACATGTACAGCCACGTTTTATAATAAAGTATATATTCATAATCATATATTCTATCTATCTATCTATCTATCTATCTATCTATCTATCTATCTATCTATCTATCTATCTATCTATCTATCTATCTATCTATCTATCAAGCTAGCTATCTAGACAGCTATTCTAGCTAGCTAGCTATTTATCGATCTAGCTATTTATCGATCTAGCTAGCTAGCTGGATAGCTACCTACCTACCTACCTACCTACCTACCTACCACCCTATCTATCTATCTATCTATCTATCTATCTATCTATCTATCTATCTATCTATCTATCTATCTATCTATCTATCTATCTATCTATCTATCTATCTATCTATCTTTTTCCAAATTATGACTGAACCACTTACTCTTGAAACTCAAAGACAAGTTTTTGTGTATGATTCAGTGAAAGGATCTTAACATGAAAAATTGTCTCTATTCTTCTTGCAGCCTAGTGGTTGTAGCAGGGATTGTATCTTCACAGAGATAGTACTGGAGAACAATTACACAGCTTTTCAAAATGCCAAGTATGAGAGCTGGTATGTTGCGTTCACAAGAAAAGGGAGGCCCATCAAAGCTTCCAAAACAAGAGAGAACCAGAGAGAAGTCCATTTTATCAAACGGCTACACACAGGTTCACCTCCCTTTCCCAATGCAAACCAAAGCAAACGTTTCAAGTTCATTCGTTTTCCAGCCACACCTCGAGCAAAAAGGAACAAGAAATAACGCACCTTTGCAATAAAAAAATAAGTGACAGCCGTTACATTTGAAAAAACAAACTGTATTTTTTTTTTTATTGTACATTCTATGTAAAATATGGTCTTATAATAAAATATTATGCTTATTTGTAAATAGAGAAGTTGATCGAAGCAGATAAAATATATTCAATGAGTCGGAGTGTTTTGCTGGAGAATGTTTTCACTTTTCACAGCCAATGTACTGTTCTTCAGAGAAAGGCAAAATGCACTGTGATGTATAATGAAAAGAGGACGTAAGACTTGGTCACAGTCCAGTGTTCTTTATGTGTAAAGAAAAATATTGGATTATCAATGACTGACACATCTTCACGATTGCATTAAAAAGTTTTGATATATACTGACAAAACTGTATTTTTATTGTTTTCCATTTCAATGAATATAGATTTATTTTGATGGTGCTATTGTATTTGTATTTAAAGTATGGTGTTTTTTCTGTTGTTTGCGATGGATGCTGTGGAATGCATGGGGTTCCGTTCCGGTTCTGTAATAAAGTCAACTGATAATTGAAAAAATACGGATCTAGCTTATCAGGACCAGCAGATTTGCCAATTTCCGATTGCTTTAGCGCTATATACATTTCTACCTCGGAAGCAGGACTGCGGACAAATGATTCAGGTAATGACACTCTAGATGACAATGGGCGCCCAAGATTTTCAGATGTTGAATTTGGATTTGGGTGCAACGATTCAAATGAGACAAAGTGTTCATTAAAGCAATTTAAAATTTCTGCTTTATATGTAATAGTCAGTGAATTTTTAATAATGCAAGTTGGAAGTTCACTTTTTTTTTTGTATATTTCAATAGGTTGATTTTTTTTTCTTTCAAGAATATCTTTGGGTTATTTATATTATTGGCAGTTTGAACTTTGAAGTATAATTTTACAATCCATCCATCCCTTTTCCCCAATATGTCCTTATCCACATGAGGGTCTGGATTTTCATAAATGGTTCATATTTTGTACAGAATTTATTGGATAATTTCATTGTTTTTCATGAACAAACCTTTTAAACTAATTTCGCTACTTGCTGTTGACAGAAAAAAACAACAACATCTGTGCTGAGGAAATAGGTAACGACCAATCCGGCTGATGACAGGACAATACGTGTGTGTTCACTGTACACTAATGAATACTTTCATTGCATACTACATTTGTAAAAAGCCTTTTCCCGTTTTGTTTTGTTTTTGTTTTTTTGTTTTTTAAACCAAATGTTCTGTATTAATGACATATATACATACAATATATATATATACACAATGAAACCGTATGAAAATCGGTTAAGAAATAAACAATTCATGACTTCCTTTCATGTACATGCATTGCCTTTGTTGGTTGCCCCAACCAAGGTGGCCGTCACGCAGGCACATCGTTAAGCCAGCCGGAGCCGGACACATTTGTCTCCTGCAATAGAAGCAGCCTTGGCGCAGTGCGATGACGTCTACCAACATAGCTGCTGCAAATCCCAAGTCAGCTGACAACCCACAACCAGGAAGAGTGGACAAAAGTTGCAAAAGTTGCCATGTAAAAAAATTGCCTACTTGTTACACCGCATGTCTTATTCCACACTCATTGACTTTTAACTGATAAAATGTTCAGTGGAGACGACGAAGATGGAGATTTCTTGTCACCCACGGGCGGGTAAGTTATGTCTCTCTGCTCCTGTCTTGGCGATGATGAATGTGTTAGCATATAAGTGAACTACAAAAACATTAGCCTGTGTCAGGAACTGATAGATCTTACATAATTTAAGCGATCTGTGATTCAACTGTATATGTCGGTGTTGCTGAAAAAAATCACTCGAACCAATTCTTACTAATATTGTGACGTCTCAAAAGGGAAGAAAATAAACAATCTGGGACACGTTCACAGATTTATTATCGATGCGTTTTGTTTTGGTGACAGGTCCCCGAAATAAAAGTGACGGCAACATTTGATTTGTGGAACTTGTATGCAACACAAAAATATGTAGCAGCCTGAGTTTGAAGTACCCCGAGGTTTGTGCATTTATACTCCATAAATTAAATTTTGAAAGCGTTCCCAAACCTCAGTGTTTGTCCAATTGAAGGTGTCACATATTCTATTTCAAAAGGAAAATGTTTTCCTTTTTGATAGCATCCTCAACTAAGGGGAATTTGTCATGACACATCACAAAAAGGCACTTTGACTATGAACTTAAGTTTTTAATAATATATTATTTAGGGGTGTGAATTGTCTAGTACCTGACGATTCGATTCGTATCACGATTCATAGCTCATGATTGGATTCGATACCGATTAATCCCGATACGGATTTATACGTTGATTGTTGCCATTTTTTTTTTTTACTCAAATTTAGAAAATACTAATCAGTAATCTTGTACACTGTAAGATTTGTATGAAAATGTATTATTTATCTGAAACTTCAGCCTTATAACTGTGAGCCACTGTATTTAACAGACAGTTTCATATTTGAACATCATTGAAATAAAATATTAAGGCTTAGTATAACATTTTTCCATGCTTAAGGTGTGAACTCTAACCATAAGTAAGACGTTTTGTTGAATATTTTTCCATCAAAAATGGATATTAAAAATCGTTTCTGCCACCTATTGAATCGATTCGAGAATTGAGTCCTGTAATATCACGATATATTGCCGAATCGATTTTTTTTTTAACACCCCTAATTATGATTGTGGCTATCTCTGATTTAAATGGGATATTCAGGCTGGGTGATTATGGAAAAAATATTAATAAAATATTGATAAAATGATTATTAACAAAAGTGATTATTCTTTCATTAAAAAAAAAAGTATTTGTTCAACTACCAAAGCTCAACTTTAAATTAGTGGCGCACCAATTATAATTTTCTGGCCCATCACTGATCTTTTAAAAAAAAAATTGCCGATCCCGATTTTGTTTCGTAACAAGCACCTTTAGTGTTCCAATCTTGTTTTATTGGAAAACTTTGAAAAATGTCTGTGTAAAATAGGTTGTTTGAACTGCACATGAAGTAGTTCTCTTTGTCATCTCAGCAGAAGAGGACAGGTTAAAGGTTAAAGTACCACTGATTGTCACGCCCATATAAGTGAGGGGAAAGTTCTCCGCATTTGACCCATCCACTGAGGGAGCTTGCGCTCGGGGATCATTTGGTGATCTAACCCCCAATTCCAACCCATAATGCTGAGTGTTAAGTAGGGAGGCAAATGGGTCCCATTTTTAGAGTCTTTGGTATGACCTGGCCGGGGATTGAATTTACGACCCACAACCTCCCAGTCTCAGGGTGGACACTCTACGACTACGCCACCGCTTTGGCTGACTTTTTTTTTTAGACCTTTAAGGAAGGAGATGAGATCAGTGGAAAAGATCAGTTTATTTTTAAGGGATCGGCCGATCACCGATCCCCCAAAATTAAGGAAATTGGGGCCGATAAATCGGCAGGTCGATCGATCGGTGCACCCCTACTTTAAATCAGTCAGAATCAGAAATATCTTTATTGGACAAGTATGTAGAAAGACACAAGGAATTTTTCTCTGGTAGTATGATCAACTCAAATATTGCAGAACAAGCAACAATAAAACGAAAACAATAATTAGTATGTGATACATAAGCACAGAGAGTCTTTATGTGATGTAAGTGTGTGTTTGGTGCTGTAGTATCGAACAATGACAGCTGTGCAAGTGATGCGGAGAATCATCAAGCAAAAGTAGAGTGAAAATAAGTGACCGTCGTGCAGTAATTTAGGACTGCCAAGATTACCTGATTATTCACGTCAATTAATCATAATAATTTGGATATCGTTACATCCCTAATTAGAACATGAGAAAAAGGTTACCTCTTGTAAACTTTTTTATTTTTTTATTTGGTGCAACTACCTTGCGCAAAGGTACTGTAATGCCATGTGCAAAGGCCTATATTTGTGTAAAGGCGGTAATGTATTTGTGGAGGTAATGTTTCTTACAAATAAATAATATAACTAATGCCATGTGCAAAGGAGATAGTGTGGCTTGTAAAAAAAAAATAAAAATTCAATCAACATATGTAATCAATTGCAAATAAAAATGCTTGACATGTCTAAATTCGGTATCCTCTCAGTGTTGGGAAGCAATATTTTCACGATGGTCGGTTCTTTCAGGAGGTGTTTAAACTCCGTACACTGTAGATATGGGGGCTATATCTTTAGCTATGTGGTAGGCTATCGCGTTGGTTATTTCCACCTACCTGACGTTCCCTCGTATGCCTCCGTTATGGGCTGCTCTCTGAGGATAGCGCTTTTCGAACTTTGCTTCGGACATCTTCGAACTGTCTGTGTTGAAAAAGGTTGGCTGCCTTGCCCCGGGTGGTTCCGATGGTTTTGAGACACACTTTAAATTTCGTGTTCTTTTGCTGAACATCGTCTTTGTGGAACACAAGATATTTCCAAACTATAGATGTCAAAATTTCTTTTCAGGACAAGCATAAGAGGATCAACTTCGGCTAACGTTACTTCCGCTGTTTCAGCCACTTCTTCATATGAAGCACCCGCCATTTCCTCATCGTCTGTTTCCCTTTTTGTTTAGACTGGATGGGTGGAGTCACGTGACTACACACACTCTACTCTCTTAAGGGAATGAACATATCCTACCAAGTACACACAGTCAAAACAGACGAAAAGACTTTTTTTTTTTTTTTTTTTTTTTTTATTAAAACACCAAATTTACCGACATGGGAAAAATGACGTCGGTTATTGTAGTAAATTTCGGTAACGGTAAATTTTCGGTTAATCGCCCAGCCCTAATTTGACATTTGGTTTTTCTATCGAAACTGCCTCGTCTCACACGTCTCTCACTGGCTGGATGCCAGGTCTGTGACACACATGTGTAATAGTGGTAATCTAGGTCATCTTGATGTAAAACAAAAGAATTATGGGTAATGAAGTGTCATGAACCGAGGCTGAAAGTTTGGGCGCTTTTCGCCAAAAATTCTTAATATGCAAGCCTCCCTTTCATGCGTCCACGGCAGTGATAAATCAGCATTTATTAAATGAAAAGGAAGCATGTTATGGAAGCTGCCTGATACAATTTCTGGCATGGAGATAGTCATGTCTGGAAGTTAGCATCATTTAGCACACTGTGTGTTTGACATAATGCTGCAGTTATGGATTACGGAGGCTTGAGTCAGCGAACTCATGTTAGTAAAGCAATGCTTGGGAACTTTTCAACCTTCAAAAAATATTTTCATAACTCTTCTGATGAAACATGGACTTAAAGCTAATTGAATGGTACCTTTCTCCTGGCCTGACGGGTCTGTATAGCGTCCTTCGTTGAGCCTTATCGGGTGTTGGCCCGAAAGCCAAATTGTGGTGACCCTGCCTTGTAATTGCAACAGTTTCTGTGAGAAATTGTGTATTTTCCGGAAAAAGTCCAATAATTTCGTACATGCCCGTATATATACTAGGGATGTAACGATTAG